>NC_080683.1:65776277-66079307 GCF_030445035.2 Dasypus novemcinctus | reverse complement strand
TAAAATGATGATGACTTTATTTCATTTTGATGACATTGGCCCTCTATGAATTAGTTTAATCTGCTTGTATTTAAAATGGGCATGGTCGGGTAAGGAAGGAGTTTCTTAGGAATCATGTTCAGTAGCAAAGAGATCATAACCAATACAGAGACACTAGCACTTGAAAAGGACAGGAAGACAGTTTTTGAAGTTTGTGGAAAATGAAACATAACACTGTAGTAGAAATGTGGTTGGATTTGTTACTACTCAGAAACAAACCCCCAATTTGTTTTTCTAACGGTACTCAATTTATACTTCCAATTTAGGTACAAATTTAGACTTGTTCCTTTTGTTTCTGCTTTTGAATTTGAAGACAAAAGTATGAGCAACACATACATTTATTTTAGGGCAGCCTTGAGTTGAGATAATCACCATTTGCTTTATCACTGCATAATTGGCTGCTGTTAATACAGGATAAAGGAAAAAGGGGGCTCTTTCTACGTTTAAAATGCTTTTCACATTTAGTTCTCCTGAACTGGTTTTCTAAACCCTCAAGGTTTATTGTACTTTATTCTGAAGGAAAGGGTCCATTAAGTTGCTAAGAACTTTTCACAGAAATTTATTACTTACCTTCTTAAGAGTCTCTGAAGTTGGCAATATAAAGAAGATGAAGATGATGGTGGCTGTTTTGTCAGCAATTTAGGTACATGGTGGATATTGTTTAAATATTATGTAAAATTATCAAAAATATATTCCTTGGCTCATACATTTAGGAAATAGTCCTTTAAAAATCTTAAACTATAATTTCTGAATGGCTTTTGCATTACAGAATAGCATGTTTCTTTCTTTTTTTCCATCTTGCTCTTATTAATTCCATGGACTGGACAATGCTTATGAACTAGAATTATACTTCTATGTATATTATACAGTGCACATATGCTAGTAATGGATTTGAATTCTAGGAACTAGAAAGAAATAAATTCATTCCTAATGAGAAAGCATTAAAGGTATTTTCATTTTGAAGCTGATAGACTTAATGGAAGAGCTCCCCTCTGCTTTTGCTTCCAAAGTATATCCACATACATTAGCAATCACAAAGAATTAATAAGAAAATAGTGCAATAAATCAATGGAATAAAAATAGTATATTTTTAACTTCATCATCATCAATGGTTTTGTTGTCTTAGAAGATATTGCTCTCAGAAAAAAATATTGTCACAGATAACTATCTAATGAAGAAGCTGCATAATCGCTACCATAAAATACAGAGAATTTGATTATTAGGAGATTAAAGTATTCTATTCATGTGAGATATCAGTGAAAATATCAATGTTATTTTTCCTATTTTAAAAGATATTCAAAGAAAGTTTATACTCAAAATTATTTCTCTATTTATCTTTTGTCCTCCTAATTTTAAAGGTCTACTTTGACAATTTCATTCACCATCTAATTCACTTAATCTAACAACATTATGTACAAATATATATATATATATACATATGCATGTATGTATGTATGTATATGGCTTTTGATCCTCCTATAGCAGCTATTGCGTTATTGACATAATAGACACAAAAATCTGAAAAGACATCTGGTTCCATTTGGGGCCAAAAATCTTATTTGCCTAAATTAAATCTTAAATCACACACTGCATATAAACTAAGAAGATACTAAGTCTAGGCATTTATTTATTAAAGATATTGCTGTTGTCTATGCAATGAATTAATATTTAATGGAAGAAGCAAATGCTTCAGTGCTATTTTCTTTCATACCCTTATGTTTTACAAAAAACAACCTGGACAAGATAATATAATGAAGCTCTTTCTTTGCAAACTAATAAAGATGGCTAATTCATAACAGAAGAGTTGGCTGGGGTTTTATGATTTATAGTAGAAATTCACATCACTCAGTTTGCTTTTTGATAAACAAAAAGATGCAAAGAAGATTTGATTATCTATTAAAATACTCTGAATTCAAGTTGTTTTTTCCCTGGTTTGGATCAAAAGGGATTATCTGAGTAGAAATGAGAGAAAGAGCCCAGGGAAAAGCTTATAGAAAAAAGCAGAATTTTTTTGTTGCCCTTTAAAGCTTTTTTTAGAGTTGCCCATTTTTCTGTGCTATTTATGTCATATAATATTTGTTTTACAATAAATTCTGAGTCATAGTACCATCAGCTGAGTCAATTCTCTTATCTCTTTGGCAGAAACACAAAGAAGTTAAACATAAATTTTTGGTTTCCATTTTAACTTTGGGAATCTTTAAAGTTTCTTTAAGGACAACAGGAAAGCTCTGCTTCTACACTTAAAACATATTTCAGTGACATCCAAAGAAATGGTTCCATTTCATACAGTAACTATTTTAGAGTTAATTTTTTTTAAGTTGCAAAATATGTAGCCAGAATCAAAGTGCTCATCTGAGTATATTAATACTACTCAAACTGTTCAAACACAATGGCCCACCCAGGCAAACTTATTGGTACCACTATTTCACGTGAGAGGTAGAAGCATGTGGGAATTTAATTTTAGGATCTTTGGTAGCACCAGGATCCAAGTGTTACTGAAACCTGCTAGGCAGGCATTGCAGAACCATAACTCTAAATTCAAATCCAGATTTATAGTCTGATTTCTCCTATGTATCCATTTTTTCCTACTTATTTTTCAATCAAAGAATCCTTTTGTTTTCCCTTTTGCTGTAATCATACAAAAGTCCCAACTACTCCATAATTTATAGATATGTTTCCAGGTAAGTATATTTGATGCTTTAGTCATCTAGTCATCCCCAGGAAGCACCACAGAAAAATGAGAACCAATAATTCTGTGACATTTATACTATTTTAAGGAGTGAATTATACCTTTGTTCAAACCTTGGTGCTAGTCTCACTGAGGACTTAAAAGATTTAGAGTTGCCTGCCCAGTTAAAAGGAAACCAGAGAGTCAAAATAATCCTATACCATCAAACTTCCATCCTCCAGTAAATATCCCAGGTTCATTCCTAAAGTTTTGTAGATAATAATTTAGTATGTTGGATCATTAATGTCAATAGTTAAAAGTTATTACAAGATAAAGTGAAGATAAAGGAAAAGAACAAAATAAATATTTTCATGAATACAAAATTGAAGGACTTTCTATTGTCTAAGTGAACCCCTAATGCTTAATTGAAGTAGGCTATATGTTACCAAAAATAAAAAAAGCTTAGATATTTTGCTAGCCAAAGATTATTGTTCACACTCATTAAACTATCAAATCCAAAATGGCATAATTATTTTAAAACTTAAATCACTGAGGTGATGACTCTTAATTTAGAAAGTAAGGAAAGAGAGTGGTATATATTTTTTCTTTTAGGAATCTTTGATCCATAAGATGTGGACAAGTAAATACTATGATATAATGTCAGCATTCTAAGAAATACCTAAGCATGAAAAGTTGATAACTAGAATGGACTCTTGTATTGTTTTTTATGAGATTGAATTTCTATGGCCCTGGAGCCCCTCAATTACTTAAAAATCCTTCAAAAAATGGAAGAAATTGTGATTTGTCAAATATAGGACACAATGTAATAGTGTAAAATTATATATATTTTAATTTTGATGTGGGTTAGAAATGAGAAATGGCTTTTTTGTAATTAAAATTAATAACAACTATCTTGATTATTTACATTTTCTTTTACTACATATTGCAAGAAATTTAAGATCTCTTCTAAAAGGATATATAAGGGAACAGAGATGGTGCAAGAGACTAAAAGGATATATGGACATATCTAATTAAATATACAAAATATTTTTCCTAATATCATGGTATGATACAAATTATTACTTAACTAAGATATTTTAAGTGGTTTTTAGGTAATCCAAAATTTCCTTCACTTTAATGTATTCATTTTATGTTTGGGGTTGGACCAGTTGGCAGTTAGATAAAAAGATGAAGAGGTAGTTATGGATAGCATCTCAGTTGAATAACCTCAGAGATGTATTCACCAAATGCAATGAAATGTCTAATGATGATTGAGGAGGTTGTTGTTATGGGGGGAGGAGTAGGGAGAGAGGGGTGGGGGTATATGGGGACCTCATATTTTTTTAATGAAACATTAAAAAAATAAATAAAGACAAAAAAAGAAAAAAAGTTGAATCATAAAAAAAGAATAGGAAAAATAAGTTTAAATGAAATAAACACATTCATGAACATTTTAGTCGTTAGAGAAAATTACTGTAAATATATTTGTCCATTATATAGGGATATGGAATTTCTATGCCTATGTAAGGCAGAGAAGGAGAGGAAATCATAGATTAAAGAATATCTTGTCAGAAGATTAATTTTTTTTCCTGAAAAAAAATATGGTGACGGCTTTCCTACCACTTCTCTGACATAAAAATATGATAGAGGATGAACAATGGTGTAATACTGTAAATAGTGGTAAGAATGAAAATAATATATTCTAAGAATTCTAACTATATTATTGTATTACCTGCCTTTTACTGTTAAATTTGCACGTTATATTTCTCTAAATTTGTGAATACTACGAATGTGTTCACTCCTAATTTTGAAACTTTACTGCAGTATTTACCTTATAATATTTTAGTGGAATTATTATGCTACACTATCTGCTTTTCTCCTATGATGACAAACTTTTGAAACTTTTACTATATTTACTTCTAAGCCATTATATTTTCTCTGTGCTAAAATTAAAGCCATTTTCTTCTCCTTAAAATTATGAAGCACATTAGCCTTCACAAAAGTTTTTCCTCACTATTTTCCATTTTTTCTTCATCCAGACAAGTTTTTTTCACATCCCTTTTAGCTTTCTTAGTAGACTAAACTATATATTTTAGAAAAAAAATTAGTTTTATTTGCTAAAATTCTTCTCATTTTCAAGGTAATGTTAAACTTATGATATAGTATTAGAAGCATACTTAAGATGATCTAGATCCAAACCATTTCCTTACAAATCATAAAATTAAGATACTGAAGTCTTACATGATTTTTCCACGATTATAGGCAATATTAATGGTTCTCCACTTATGTTTTCAGTAAACACAATTCTCCCAGATGCTTTCAGTAAATCTCTTTCTTTAAAAAAAAAAAAAAAAAAAAAAAAACTTACTTTGTGGAAATCCATATTCAGCAATACTTTGGATTAAATATCCTTAGGTATCCTTCCTACTCTCCACCGTTGCATGGCTTAGAAATATTTGAGTATATTGCTGACTCACAAGGAAACAGGAGAAGGTGTCGAGCACCGTGAGCTGAATACTGAAAACTGGATTAGCTGAACTTGAGATTGCAGCATTAAACTAAGACTTTGAAGAAAATGCCAGTAGAAATGGAAGGGCAGCCTCACCTGCAGCATTTTATTTTTCAGTCATGTTAGTATATATACTATAATAGTCTACATTATAGCATACACTAGTATATTTTCTAGTCATGTTTAAAAATGTAAATAAAGATTAAATTAATTAATTATAGTTCTTCCTTTAGCTGTCTAATATTTATCAGCTATTTTACTCATCAACCCACTAAATCTCTATCTTTTATTTAGTTTTTATTTAGCTTTTATTTGCAGAAACTCTTTTATTCATTTTCACATCTTTTTTTCCCATGATTATGATGGTATTTTCAAACCAGTCCTTTTTTAATATTGCAAATATTCTATATGTGTGTGTATTAGTGTGTTTATCTATGTCTAATTCCTCTCTGAATTATTTTTGCATCTGCTTCTGCTCTCATATATTTTGCTTTTTATCGTGCTTGCTACCTTGCTTTATATTATAGTGGTTTGGAGCTGTATGTACCCTAGAGGAATATATTCTTAAACTTAATCCATTCCTGTGGGTGTGAACACATTGTAAGTAGGACCTTTTAATAAACTAAGGTGTGGCCCAATCAAATTGGATTGCTTTTACTTCTATTATGGAAGTCTTTTAAATGTAGAATGATATTCAGACAGAGAAAGAGTCACAGGAAACAAGAGCTGAAAGTCAATGAAGTCCAGCAGAGAAGGGAGAGGCCAGGAGAGGCTGCCATTTGTATTGGCATATGACAGCAGAACCTAGGACCAAGAATCACTGACAGCCGGCCCCAGAACACCAGCCTTTGGGAAGGAAGCTCCACCTGGATGAAGACTTGATTTAGACATTTTCTTAGCCTCAAGCCCAGAATCCTGCTGCCAATGTGATACTCAAAATCATGAACTAATAAATTCCCATTGTTTAAGTCAACAATGAGACAACCCATTGCATGGTATTTGCTTGCGCAGCCAATTTAACTAAAACACCTATGGTGCTTGGTTATTTTGATGGTTTGCTTAATGTACCTAACAAGATATTTGAGGCTGTCAAGAAGATGATGTGATTATTTCTTCTATACGTGAGTGTTGCAAACCAACTTCTGAAGAGCATGGGTCAGGGTGGCACAAGACCAAAGAACTCACAGGCAAAGGGTTAGACATGAGCTTTATTGGGACTTACGAACAGGAGAGACTCTTCAATGGCAGCCCATTGGAGAATGAAGACAACATTCCACAAAGAAGCAAGAAAAGGAGGGGCATTATAAAGGGTCTGAGAACAAGCACATTCCATAGGATATGAGAGCAGAGTTTCTGCAAGAGTTACATGAAGGACACAAATGAGGTGTTTGGTGGTGATATGGCAGCTTGGGAGTATACAGCCTTGAAAAGATTAAGGATGCAGTGCCATCTGCACATTCTTTCCTCTGGGCAGTCTTGCTACTTTTTAACAAGTGAGTGTCCAGGTTATGCCAGCGGCTATGTGCTTTGGGCTGTTCTTCTTCTAAGGGGGATGGCATCTCAGGCCCTGGGCTCCCACAATCCACTTTCAAACAGTAGCTGGCATTGACCACAGGGCATGCATTACATCCACACTCCACAACAACAGTATAACAGACCACAGAATAATAAGAGTCCTCCACTAAAAGCTAGTATACCTATGAAGACTGTCACCAGGGCCAGGGAAGGGAATTAAACCAGTTAATTAGGAGAGCAGTAGCTTATTTATCAGTATGTTATATGTGCTCTTGCATATGATTTAGAGCTAGTGAAATATAATGGGTATGATCAGAAATACACATACAACACGACACATTAATGAGGGCATGGGTCCCACCTGATGCCACAGTAAAAATACTTAAAGCCATCCTATTTTGCAAAACTATCTTACTTAGTTGAGTCGTTTCATCATTGATCATTAAGGGCTTGAGTCTTATGATTAACTAAAGCATTTATGTTCTTCAGTGACAATTGTAGTATCATCTGGAGCAAAAACAGCTAATGGATAGAACCACCAGGGTTGTACTTTACTCTATACCTAGCTTTAACCATTTCCCAATTACTGGGGGCATGGGGTAATGAATCATATAAAGAGGCAGGGACATGTCTGTCCCCACATACATCATCTGGTCCAGTTTTAGGACAGATACAGCCACTCATTTAGGACAGATACAGCCACTCAAAGTCCATAACCATCCTTTAGGGGACAGATAAGCCCCAGTTGTTAAGTGGCAGGCCTGCCACTGGAAAAGGCTATCATTTTTTAGCTTGACAGTGAAAATGCACAGCTGATGGGAAAACTACCCCATAGTATAGATTCCCTTCTGTGGTTCCATACAGATGGGGGCACATGATCTACTGTGACAGATACAGTTGTTAACCATCCTAAACCATCATATACAACATATCTTAATAAAGGTTTAGACTTACTTATTTTCTCCCTTAGAAGGAAAAAAAAAAACATTTATGAGTCTTATGGTAAGGATTTCAGTCTTAAAGGAAAAGGTTTTGCTCCAAACTTTTTGATGGTTGTATTGTACCATGTTAGCAAGGTGTTCCACATCATCCAATCTGCAGGAGTGACAGTCTAAGGAAAGCTAGTAGCAACTGAGAATGCAGGTTTGTGCAAACCCAGCATTGGATCTAATTGTGGGAATGAGTTACTGCTGAAGCCCACTGCAAGAAGGTATTGGCTAGGGCTCTATTATTGTTCACTATGGATGAACAATAAGGGACAGATCATGCTGAACTGACAGTATACAAGCAACAATTCCATCAGAAGGTAACAAAATACCAGGTAGGGGGGTTTTATGAGGAGGACTCCAATATCATAAATTTTCCCCTTCTAAATTCTCTGAGTTTTCTTCAGTGACATAAAAAAACTAGTTTAGGCATAAGAAGAGTCCACATAGATATACATAGGCTCCAGCAGGAATAGGAGAACCTGGATTATTAATAAAGATTTTTACTGGCATTTTTGTGTAAATTGTGGTCTTATAATAATGTTTCAGATGACTCCTATTCCCCATGGGCTTAAGATTCCCAACCACTATGACTTCATAGGCCAATACTATAGCCAAAGGACCATTTTTTACAGTTTGAGACATAGTCAACAATAGATTATTGTTTTGGGCCGTAGGGTGACTGTACCTTTTAACTTGTATTCTCAGTGATTAGCATTGATCCTGTTAGCATTTCAGCTGGAGCAGGTGCTACAACCATAGCCCACAGTGCTGAATTTAGCCCAAAGTATTGAATTTAACCAGGCCAAGGTTGGTACAGCCTCTTAATCCATTGTTATAAAGATCCATTTTC
Organism: Dasypus novemcinctus; assembly: GCF_030445035.2. Lineage (NCBI taxonomy): Eukaryota > Metazoa > Chordata > Mammalia > Cingulata > Dasypodidae > Dasypus > Dasypus novemcinctus. The sequence goes on along the minus strand of NC_080683.1, from coordinate 66,070,737 downwards.
ACTTTTTTTTTGTTCCGTTCAAAGGTCATTCATCCTTTCTATAAGACCTGAACCAATGGGGTTATAAGGTAGATGGAAAGTCCAAACAATACCCTGGTCCATAGCCTAAAACTGTGTGAGGTGATCTGTAAATGGAGTTTCTTGGTCACTGTCAATTTGGGCTGACACCCTGTAGGGGGCACTTACTTTTTCTGGTAGTGAGTAGTATCCCACTATTTGGCCTTTCCTATTGAGAAGGTCAATAAAAGTGCCATGGCAGTGTCTATAGCAGTGGAAGCATATCTTGCTCTCCCCACCCCCAAGAGCAGAAGGGGACTGATGTAATCCACATGCAATCATGTGACCGAAGTTTGTGTTCAGCCAATATGACCCATATGATGAGATAATTGTTGCAATCAACAGAATGAGCAAGATGGACACTCATGGGTGATGTCCATGAGCTGTTGGTGAGTGATAAGCAGCTGGAACTGCTGGTTTAGGTACCATGGGTCTGGCAGCCATGATGTTCATTTTTCCCTGTGGAACCACTCTGTTCTTCTTAGGTCTCAATGGTATGGCTCTGGAGGTTCGCAAGGGCATCTGCCTCAGTACTTCTGAAAGGGGTGTTAGAGGAGTGGTCAGGAACATGATAGACAGTTAGTTACCTGTCACTGAGGGCAAGCTTCCATATATGTCCTTCCATACTTCTCCATCAACAGAGGGTGGCCCATGACAGTCCATTGTTCTTGTTTCCAAGTTGTCATACAGGTGGTAAGGCCTTTGTATAGTGCCCAACTCTCAGTACAGACCCTTTTTTTTTTAGATTTATGTATTTATTTCTCTCCCCTCCCCCCACCCCAGTTGTCTGTTCTCTGTGTCTATTTGCTGCGTGTTCTTCTTTTTCCGCTTCTCTTGTTGTCAGCGGCATGGGAATCTGTGTTTCTTTTTGTTGAGTCATCTTGTTGTGTCAGCTCTCCATGAGTACGGTGCCATTCCTGGGCAGGCTGCACTTTCTTTCATGCTGGGCAGCTCTCCTTACAGGGCGCACTCCTTGGGCATGGGGCTCCCTTATGCAGGGGACACCTCTGTGTGGCACGGCATTCCTTGTGCACATCAGCACTGCTCATGGGCCAGCTCTACACAGGCCAAGGAGGCCTGGGGTTTGAACTGCAGACCTCCCATCTGGTAGACGGATACTCTAAACATTGGGTCAAGTCTGCTTTCCAGTACAGCCTCTTAATGCCTCTCTGGGCTCATGTACTATAACCATATAACTATCTACATGGCTCTTAACGCAGCCCACTGAATACTTTACATGGTGCCTGTTTCACACCAAATAGTATCAGTTCTGGGCTTCACAGGCATAGCCATCCATGCAGGAGGCTGTCCACTAGCTGAAACATCCATGTACCATGCATTTTCTGGAACTGTTCCTATGCCTTCTTTAGTGGACATTTCATTGGTTACCTTGGGGGTTGTAACTTGGGCCAAAGACTATTTCATGTAAGACACTGGTCCTAGAATCTCATACATTTTGATACTTAATGGGCTAGAATTGAAGACACTGTGCTGTAGCAGTTAAGCTTTTCACTTTGTTAAGGTACTTAATTAAGCACTACCAGAGTGAGGCTTGTTCCTAGTATCCGTAATCCACTTCTATATAGGGATGACAGTCACTAAAGTGACCAGATACTTTGGGTTAAGTCCTCCAATTGCAACAAGGCATGGTATGCTGTACATAGTTGCTTTTCTAAGGGGCTGTATCATAATGCTCTCCTTTCTGCAATTGTGACCAAAACCCAAGGGGTGCTCATGTAGAATGTGGCCTTTGCCACAAAACCCAACCAAAGCCAATATTGGTACTGGCTACATCCAATTTACAAAGTAAGTCAGGGTCCACCCCTCTTAGTGCTTGAGCCTATGCTATTGCCCTCTTTGCTTCTTCAAAAGCAGCCTGCTTGGTTTCCTCCCACTCCCATGCACGACATTTCCTGATTAATATGTACAATGGTTTTAATATCTGAGCTAAATGAAGATGAATGGTCTCCAGTACCCCAACAATCCCAGAAAGGCCGTCAATTGTTTTGGAGTTTGTGGTGTGGGAAAACAGCATACTTTATAGACTATAGCAGAGGGTATAATTTTTGTCTTATCTGACCAACAACACCTAAGAATTTGATGGAACAGCCAGGACCTTGCAGCTTGCCCAGATTGGTTACCCATCCTCAGTTTCAAGATGAGATACTATGGTCTCTGATGCTTCTTTTAATTCTGAAAGAGATTTACAGTGTAACAGAATATCGTCAGTATAATGGAATTGGGTTACAGCCACAGGTTTCTTCTACTTAGTCATGTGGCCATGACAGATGTTTGGGTTATGTCACATAGCCTTGGGGAAGCAATGTAAAAGGTCATTGTTGGCCTTCCCACATGAGGCTGACTTGACATGTCTAAGGAGATACTAAAGAAAGCATTAGCAAGATCTAAAAGTGATAGTGACATAACTGGGTACTAATTTATTGCAATAAACCAGCGATGTTTGAGATTGCTGCATACAGCAGTGGTGTTTCTTCACTTAATTCTCAGTAATCTATAGCCATGCACCATGATCTATCAGGTTTTCATTCTGGCCATATAAAACTATTGAAAGGACTGTGAGTAGTTATTATACCCACTTTTTCTAATGCCTAAGTTGGAGGTGGAATTTCCCTATGGTAGTCTGTAGGGTGGCATTTTAGAGAATGTCAATTCCTAAGATAAATTCAGGAATAAGAGAAATATATACCATGTGCTCTGGGGAGCTAACTGTCCAATTTATAAAATCAAATTTTGTTTCTTAGCATAAATTGTTTTTCACCATAGTTGATTACAGCCAAAACTAGTCTATGGAATCAGGCTACTTTGCCATGAATTAAAGTATATTCAGCTCCTGTCTACTAAGGCTAACACCCTTTACTGATTAGTAGGGGACCAATGAATAGTTAACTCTTCCTGTGACCTTTAATCCCTGGAGTCCCTGACTATTGTCCTAACCTGGGAATCTTGACCCCTCTCCTATCGTAGGGGGAAGGGCAACCACCAGGCTTCCCCCAGGGGTGTGGAGGGCTCCTGGGGGTTTAAGGCAGTAGTCCCTTTCCTGCTTTCACTTTGCCCCCAGCATTCTGAGAAGATGGTTTTGTGACTTAATTGTTCTCAGAGATTTTGCTCCAAAGTTTCACTAAAAAGGCATTGAGCTGCTCCTCAATTGTTACTAGATTAGTGCCCACAGCAATAGGACCTACTCACATTTGCTTGCCCTAAAGTAGAGGATTAGGTCATCACGTCCTCAGGGCACCTTTTCTGCTATCCAAACCCAGCCCCCTTCCTTCAGAGCTTTCTGATTCCCCTAGATCTGCTATAGCTTGCACAGCTCACAACACAGGGTACCTCACTAGGGGCTCAGGATTAGCACCAGAGACCCATAATGGTTGGGAGTGGTATGCAGCAAGGTATCTTTCATCCCTGCCGTAAAATCTTCCTCATCAGACACCACAAAGTTGGAAGCATAAATAGCATGCTTCATCCACAACCTTTGCAAAACATCCTGTAATGCTTCCACAGATTGCCAAAGGGGGTGCAGTATATCTCCTTCATTAGGCCAGGCAGGAGTGGGGTGCAGTATATCTCCTTCATTAGGCCAGGTAGCTTTGTGTTCAGCACCGAACCAAATTAGCAGCAATGCATGTTCTGCCTTATTTGAGGCAATATATAGACACTGATGCAGAGAAGGGTGAGTAGTAATAGAGGCTGATTTGCTAATCTCCATCCAGATAGTATAACTCCTTTTGCTCCCATGTTCTATGAAGTTTAGAAGCCAGTTAGGCAGGGCCTTTCTAGATTTCTGCCTGTACTTCTGCCCTAAATCACCTAACTCCGAAGCAGTGTAATCTCTCATTGTCACATGCAATATTTGCTAGAGGGGATGGAACTGCTGGGCCCCAAGAAACTGGTCCTGTAATGCCTTCTGCTTCTATCATATGTCGTATTATGGGACTCACCCTTGAGAGCTCCTCATCTTTTACCTCCCACTCCTCCTTTTCCTCATCTGAGGAGTCCATAGGATCCCAAACCTTAGGGCCCTACCCAGGGGTAGTTAATATTCTCTGGACCTGAACCGGAGGTAGCCTGCAGCCTCTAGCGTGAACGAATCTGCACGTTAAGGTTTCTAACTGATCATCAACTTGGCTCAGGTGATCGGTGAAATAGTCTTTCATCTCCACCTGTGCTATGCATGTATCTCTTTCTCGTTTTAATTCCTTCTCTTAGAGAAACACAGAGGCTTTGGCAACCTGTTCTGCCTGTGGCTGCCTGCATGGCTCCTAGCAAAGGCCATGCTATAGCTGCCGCTATCCTGGCCATCTCCCCTATCCTGATTTAAATGCAGCTGCTCTGCTACCTGCTGTAGCACAGCCAGTATGCCCATCTTAGTCTTCAGGGCATCCCTGTATTCTCTCGGCAGTGACACTTATCCAGAAGGGCAGCCATCCCTCCCCACAAGGATGTTACAGGCAAACCCAGGAATTTCCCCCGCAGATTCTTCCTCCCCAGAGCTTAGATCCACCACCACTGCCAGTGGTCTTTTGGTCTCCTGACTCGTGACTCTCCAATTATTCCAATCCAACTCCTGAAGGGCATGGGTCAGGGAGGCCACAAGACCAAAGAATGTACCAAGCAAAGGGTTAGACATGAGCTTTATTGGGACTCATGGATAGGAAAGACTCTCCGATGGTGGCTGAAGCTAGCACTCCACAAAGAAATGAGAAAAGGAGAGGCAATATAAGAGGTGTTTTAGTCAGCCAAAGGGGTCCTGATGCAAAGTACCAGAAACCTGTTGGATTTTATAAAGGGTATTTATTTGGGGTAAAAGCTTAGAGTTACAAGGCCCTAAAAAGTCCAAATCAAAATACTGTAAGAGGTACTTTCTCCCCCAAGTCATTTGCCACGTGTTTAAGTAAGACAGTTGCCAATCTCTGCAAGGGATCAGCCTTCCTATCTCTCAACTAGAGGCTGGTATAGGGTTTCTTTTCTTTCTGGGTTTCCTCAACTCAGCTGCTTTGTTCTCGTCAGCTGCAAACTATCAGGCAAATGTCTCATCTTTCTTTCCAAGGCTGCAGGATCAAAGCTCTCTCCTCTGCTATGCCTATGGAGCTCTCTTTCTTCTGGTGCCTTCTACTATGTGTCTTCTTGACTGAGTGTTTGTTTATATAGCCCAGCAAGGGAATGGGGACTGAAATTAAACTGAGTTACACCCTACTGATGTGGTCACATCAAAACCCTAATCTTAACATAATGTAATCAAAGACATCTCAGCTGAATCTAATACAATCAAAGGGCATCACACCCAAAGGAACAGACCAGTTTACAAACATAATTTCTTTTTGGAATTCATAAATAATCTCAAACTGCCACACAGGGTCTCAGAACAAAGATATTCCATAGTGTTTAAGAACAGAGTTTCTGCAAGAGTTACATAAGCACACCAATGAGGTGTTTGCTGATGTTATCACAAGAAGGGAGTATACAGTTTTGATAAGATTGAATTTTGCCGTACCGTACTGTTCTTTCCTCTGAAGAGGCTTGCTACTCTTTAACCGGTGAGTGTCCAAGTTATGCCAGTGGCTTCATGCTTGGGCTGTGTTTCATTTAAGGAGGGTAGGAGCCTCCCAGGCCCTGGCTTCCACAGTGAGTTAGCACAACTTGTCCAGGAGTATTTTACTTTAACATCTGAGATTTGGGTTGAAAATCCATACTGTGGCAACATTTGGGGCTTGAAGCATGTTCCCCTCCAAAGGCATGTTTTCAATCCCTGGTCCTGTGGTTATGAACCCATTTCAATAGGACCTTTGAAAATGCTATTAGTTAAGGTATTAAAAAACTGAATCAGGGTGGCCCTTTATCAGATATGGCTGACATACTTAAAAGCAAATGTACTTGGACAAGGTTAAGAGGAAGTCACTCGGGCCATCTAGAAGCTGCATGTTAATGGAAGCTGAAAAGAAAGGAGAAGACGCTTTCATGTGCATTATCATGTGCTGGACGAAGCAAGGAATGCCAGATATTACAGCCAGCCCAGGAATGCCGCTGTCTTTGGGGAGAAAGCATTGCCTTGCTGATAACTCAGTTTGGACTTCTTCTAGACTCAAAACCAAGAGACAATAAATTGTTTAAGCCAACCCATTTTATGGTATTTGTTTTAACCACCAGGAAACTAAGACTGCCACTGTGTGATTATAAATTTTCAAGAAAAAAGTTTCCTTTTTACTTGCTGTTACATTTGGCACAAACTAAACATTTCTTTTATCTGGGTTTTTGTGGGGTTTTTTTTTCCAACTTCTTTGGGGACAGTGTTAGGGGAAGAAGATATTTTCTTTTTTCACCCTCATGTCTGGTGGGTTCCAACAGGAACTCAAGTTAATAAAAGAAGACTGTAATATAATAACCACTTCCTTAGGAAGACTTGGTTTTAATTTCTGTCTGTTTCAGAACATTAAATATCAATGTCATAACTTAAGATTCTTTTTAATGATTAACAACTGTACCATGTATAAAAGAATCACTTTCCTTTCTTATTTTCTGCTTTTTCCAACTTTTAGCCTGGCAATATCTTACTATCTTGGTTTCTCTGTAATACTATTACGAATTATTAAAATATATTTTTTGTCTAGTACTTTGAGTTGCTTTTGGTGGAAAAAATGATTAGAATAGCTAGTCTTGCTATAATGCTGAGAAGGATTCAATATAAGCTTCTCTTGCCATGGCCATGAATGTAAATAGGTTTAACTACTTTTATAAATAGTGGGCATTATTGCATAATTTTATCATGATTTTATTCTAAACAATTTCACTGGGGAATCTGTACAAGAATATTCATAGTTACATTATTTGTTAAAACAGAAAAGATAAAACAACCAAAAGTCCACATTGCAGTGGTTCTAAATAGAGAAGTGATTGAATGCATTATTTCTGCAATAGACACGTTATAGGATCTTTATAGGATCTTTTTTTTTTTTTAAAGATTTATTTTTTTATTTATTTAATTCCCCTCCCCCGGTTGTCTGTTTTCTGTGTCTTTTTGCTGCGTCTTGTTTCTTTGTCCGCTTCTGTTGTCGTCAGCGGCACGGGAAGTGTGGGCGGCGCCATTCCTCGGCAGGCTGCTCCCTCCTTCGCGCTGGGCGGCTCTCCTTATGGGTGCACTCCTTGCGCGTGGGGCTCCCCTACGCGGGGGACACCCCTGTGTGGCTCGGCACTCCTTGCGCGCATCAGCACTGCACATGGGCCAGCTCCACACGGGTCAAGGAGGCCCGGGGCTTGAACCGCTGGCCTCCCATGTGGTAGACGGACGCCCTAACCACTGGGCCAAAGTCCGTTTCCCTATAGGATCTTATACAGCAATAAAAATGAGAAATTTACTAATAAATTAAACAAAATTGATAAATCCCAGAAACTTGCTATAGCAGTTTCATATTGTTTATGAATTCCAAATATAGATATTGGATTATGTTTGTAAACTGGTCTGTTCCTCTAGGCCTATTAGATTGTATTAGATTCAGAGATTTCACTTTATTTGATTAAATTAAGATTGGGGTTTTGATTTGGCCACATTAGTAGGCCATTGAGTCCCCGCCCTCTTGGTGGGTGAGGACTCGCAGAGAAAATAACAGGGCAGAGGAGAGTTAGCGTTTTGATGCTGGAGCCCAGGGAAGTAAATAGACAGGAGAAGAACACAGAAGAATAGATATGGCAGAGGCCACAGGAAGAGAGAGAGCCTGATGGTCTATAGTTGACCATTGGAGAGAACAGAGCTGCTGAGCCTGGAGAAAATGAGCCCCTAGAGAGAGAGATGAGTCTATAGCTGAGAGAAGAATCTGGAATGACAGAGCCTAAAGAAGAAGGCTGGACCCTTGCAGTAACCAGCAGCCATCTTTCTCCAACACGTGACAACAGACTTTGGTGAGGGAACTAATTTACTTGTTTTTTACACTTTTTAAATTAAAGTTAATAGATCACAAAGAACATTACTTTAAAAAACATAAAAAACATAAGAGATTCCCATATACCCCATTCCCCACCCCCACCCCATCATTTTTGTAAATTGTTTTTTTTTGAAGATACATACATCACAAAAAAAATGTTACATTAAAAAATATAAGAGGTTCCTATATATCCGCCCCCCCCCCCCACTCCTCCCACATCAACGACCTCCTCCATCATTGTGGCACATTCATTGTACTTGGTGAATACATTTTGGAGCACTGCTGCTCCACATAGATACCCTGTAGTTCACACTCTGCCCTAGTACATTCAGTAGGTTATGGCAGGATATATAAAGTCCAGCATCTGACCCTGCAATATCATTTAGGACAACTCAAAGTCCCCAAAATTCCTGCACATCACATCTCTTCTTCCCTCTCCCTGCCCTCAGGAATTACTGTGACCTTTTTCTCCACCTCAATGCTACAATTTCTTCTGTTACTAGTTACAATAATTTTATAGTAGAATTATCAGTAAGCAGACTTTAATTTATATTTTATTCCTCCATTCTGTGGACCCTGGGACGGTGATGTCCATTCTACCTCTAGATCAAGAGGGGGAGTAATATACTTTTAATGGCCTTGTGACTGTAAGCTTCTACTCTAAATAAATACTCTATAAAAACAAACAGATTTCTGGTATTTCAGCACCACTTAGCTGACTAAAACACATGCTATTTGTGATTGCCGCAAATCGGAAAAATCTAAAGTGAATGATACCATTTTTATAAAGGCCATAAAACATTCAGTAAAATATATTGTTTAAAGATGCATAACTGTTAAACTATTTAAATTAAACACACGGTTAATCACAGAATTCAGGATATTGGTTATTTAGAAAAGAAAAGACATGAATGGGATAGGGACAAAACACAAGTGGTTACAACAATAATGATAATTAATATTCTAGTTTTGAGCTTATGAAGTAGTGGTTTCAAGGATTTTAAAAATATTATATCTGAAAATGTATTCATAACTAATATATTTAACTTATAATTGTAACTTAATCACAAATATACACATAAGATTTTATAAATATTCCTAATTGTATGATTTCCAATGAAAGGTATATCAAACTGCAAAGTTTTAGTGCCTCTTTAAGAAACCAAATAATTGAGCAAGTGATGTAGTGAACTGCTAATCAGGATTTTAAGTAACTTTCATAGAATCCTACTACTCTTAACATAAGAATTCTATTCCTCTTAGACTATGTTGGTCCACTGTTTGGACTGGAGTTCCAATCTATTCTCTAATCACTTTGGCTATTACTAGTTGCCTCATTCAAATGTCTGAATTTACAAAATTATTCTATATTAATATAGTAATGTTAGTGTGATTATTTCAAGTATGGTCACACAAAGAAAGGGGAGAAGTGATCTAATAACTATCTCTTTAAACTGTGACTCAATAGGCATTCATTTCATGTAATTCAAGCAAATCACTTTTGTAGTTTATATTACATAGATCAGTTAGGTAGAGTGAACATGTTAATGAAATAATCTCTGGATTCAACTTAATTCTTGCTACACAAATATGGTTGTAATTTACAAACAACTGCACTTTGGGAATATACACTAGTGGTTTTTCTAGTATGGTGGACAACTTACTAGAAAATCTCCATGCAAGCACAAAATTTCCTGAAGCTTTCACCAACAATAAAGACAGCAGCAGCACAGCCCCAAATTGTAGCACCAATTACCCAAATCCATTCAAGTATAGAACTGAAGAGAGGACCAAGGCCAGTTTTTTTTTCTCTTGACTTTTCTAAATAATTTATTTTAATACTTCAGAAATAGAAGGAGAGAAGCCACATCAAAGAATAAACTTATACATTTGGTTGCATCATTTTCACTCTGGTGCTATGTGCTGTTTTCTTGGTCTTTTAGGAAGAATCAAGGTATTAGAATTTTCCTTCCTAAATAGGAACTTAACAATGTACTTTGTTTTCCAGGTTTTCCTTTCAGAAGAATATCAGAAAAGGCACAAATTATTCAGATTGCACTCAAAGTAGTTTTTAAAATTGCATTTGTTTGTCTTATATAAAATAATCATTGATCTTGGTATATTTTGCATTTTTCAATATATAAACATACTCTCAGTTCCAAAATAAACTCTCAAATTTCAGAGATTTTTATTTATATTATTTCCTATCTCTATTTCTACATAAGTAGTAGTGTGTGTTATGTTTGCTTAAATGAGTTACATTATATTTGAGATGACTAAAAAAAAATGAGAAAGCAATATAAAGCATTCACATTCACATGTCATGTTGTTTCTGTCAAACTAAAACCTCAGGAAGTATTGACTATTTCACAGGTGGTCCCATTTCCTTTGGCAGCCAATTCCCTTTTGAGAGTGAACAAGTCTCCAGAAATGGACCCCCTGAATAGAATTGGTGTAAGATACCTAAATCTCTTGGCTGTCTTTGAAAACAGGTCTCCAGGGTAGCAACTATGCTGCTCTATCACGAATTGAAAAATTCCAATTTACTTTCCTCTTAGATCTGCACAGAGTCCATCTCAAATTGTTATGATCAAGGAAGTTATTGCGTGTAACAGTCTTTCCTATTAAAAAACTGACTTTTCTGGAGTTCCAAAGTAGTGTGCACCTCATTAATAAAGGAAATGGAAGGGACTGAAATGACTCAAAATGACTCACATGTAACTTTGGTTAAAAGTGATGGAAATAAATTTACAAATAAGAGGTAATAAATAAAAATTTAAAAACATGTTGTATTGTGTGTTTATGAGAAGAATAAATACTTTCATTATATGCCCAGTTCTTCAGAATTCTGTCAATTACTATTTCTTTTTTTTTTGACAACTTTATTTTAAAACCAGTATGAAGATAAAGATATTGTGTGATGAGCAAAGACTATTTGCATTCTACCGAATCACACACAGTCTACAATTTGAGCAGGACTTTTTACTGAAATATTGCATACCTTTTCAATAATCATTTGTATATCTAAAATTGGCAACAGCTCTATCTAATTTTAAAAAGACCTAATTCATCCATGTAAAATGTAGAGAGATGCAAATATTTTCAGACTAAGTTCATCCTGAACACCTCTAGTATAATTTTTTAAATGACATTTTAATGGTATGGACATTAAATGTAAATATTCACATTAGAAGAAATACATTTTTAAAGAATGCAGGTTGAACAATATTAAACACTTAGATTGTTTATGTGTTGTTTTATTATAGCATTATTATTTCTCCTGCATTTTTACATATTGGAAATGCTTTTCAGAGGCATTATTTTAATTTAATTTTCACAAAATCTTAATAAGATTGGCAAGGAAGGTATCATTGGGCTAATCCTTTGAAAAATTTGAGGCTTGTTTTATTTGTCTTGCCCCACATTACACTACAAGAGAACTCTGTAAAGTCACAGTGAAAGTTAGTATCTTACAGGCTTGCAAGAACCCAAATGATCTTGTATCCACATTTTCCAGGTCCCAAATCCAAGTCCCCTTTAACACATCATTTGTACAATGCTAAGTTTCCCAGTGTTTCAATCCACCAAGATGGTATTAAAGTTGGAATTTGGCTGAAGCCTTTTAATTTCAACTACTTTGTTTTATCTGTTACCTTACAAAGCTACATTCTGTTAATAGTTAATTTTTTCTGAGGAAAGATTAATCCGTAAATTCTATTTTCTTCTAACAAAGAGTAGATTCCGTCAGTTTTTGAACATAGCAGGCACACAATATTTGTCAACTGGATACTAATGAAGTCAGAATTTTGAGATACATATATGCGTATTTCTATAATGTTCAGCACAGGTTTTACATAGTAAAGATAGCCAACAGCAAATAAATATTGGTTCAGGGGAAGAACAATGGTGATTGTTTAATTCCATATATTCTGCTAGCAGAATATATTTCTGTGGCTTTAATGTTCTTTTATACCCTCTTTGGTAACCCGAGATGACAACCATCATGGCATACTCCAGCAGGAAAATTCTGTAAGATGCTCTAACCAGAGGGGATAATTGGCTTGTTACACTGAAATATCAGGGTATTCACATTTATGGCCAAAGGGAGCACGTAAAGGGCATCTTTTCATTTAATCATTAGAAAAAAAATTTGTGATATTATTACAAACAAGAAGTTCTGAAAATGAAGATTATTCACTAATTCATAGAAATACTGAGATATCAACCCAAAATACATTGGTCTCAATGCCTATGCTCTTTTGCCTATATTTGGATGCTTTCATTATTTGCACCTCTAAAGCAATGATATAATTTCTTCCATTGAGAGAAGCACAATAAGTCTATTTAGAATACCAGTAAATCCACTCTAGTCCATATTTTATTCCCCAGTCCTGAGGATTCTAGGATGGTGATGCCCACTTCACCTCTAGTTAGAGGGGACTTTGATCTCATATGACTGATGGATGGGACTCTCTTGCTTGCAGTTGTAGACTCTCTCAGTTCCTTGCTGTGTGGTTGTCCATCCTCACCTCCTTGTTAGTTGTCCTGAGTGAGTACTATGAACTGGAGGTAGGAGCTGCAACTCCACTGAGGCTCAAGGCCCAGCTGGCACATGGACAACCCAAAGATTCAAGTCTCTTGGACATATACCTACCAACTCCAGTGCCAAATACAGGTTCAAGTAAAAGGGCCAGAAGAGGCATGTGTAGAGATGTCACATCTGAGTCCAACTCTGTCACACTTGGGAGCACAAACTCCAATGTAGGGCCCACTGGCAGGGCCCCAAACTCCAGAGCTATCTGCCATGACCATAGCACCTGGGTGTCTCAGAAGCCCGCAGGAATCCCACTATTTGGAGTAGTATCTACTTTGGCTGTCTATGAGACCCTGCTAAGACATACATAAGCATTACATCTCTGATGACCTCTCAAATCATTTTGAAGTCTCTTAGCCTTATAAGCTCATTTGTCTTTACCATTTCCCCCTTTTATTCAAGGTCTTTTTCCAGTTGCATCACCTCAGTGCCAGAGAGGCTCATCCCCAAGAGTCATGTCCCATGCTGGGGGGAAAGTAATGCATTTATATGCTGAGTTTGGCTTAGAGAGTGGCAACATTTGAACAACATGGAGGCTTTCAGGAGGTAACTCCTAGGCATGCTACAACACTAGGCTAAGTTAAAATTTCAAGTGGCCACTGAAGTTGCTGAAGGCAAGGAGAGGGAAAAAAGGGTATAATATGGGGGCATTTTTGGGACTTGGAATTGTCCTGAATGACATTGCAAAGACAGATATAGGACTTTATATATCTTGCCATAACCTACAGAATGGAGTGGGAGAGGGTGTAAATTACAATGTAGACTATAATCCATGCTGTGTGGAAATGCTCCAAAATGTGTTCATCAATTGCAATGAATATACCACATTAATGAAAGAAGTTGTTAATGTGGGAAAAGTGAAAGGTGTGGGGAGTGGGGGCATATGGGAATCTTCTATACTTTTTTATGTAACATTTTATGTAATCTATGTATCCTTTAAAAACAAATAAAAACACATTTTAAAAAAAGCTAATCACAAACTTATGCTTCCCATATGCATTCATACAAATAGTTAAAAACCCATATACACTTCCCTAATTGAGACAGAAATAATTCACACAAAATAGAAAAAATAAAAAAGCAGATAGTGGAACTTTAATGTGTTTAAAGTAGAAGAAATGATATTTATTGAATATATGCATATATCTATATATACATTTTATATGCATAGAATATATATATTGCATGGTAAAGAATATCTATGAATTTTTTTCTAAAATATATACTCTACTTTTTCAAAATTGTTTTTTTCTTCAAAAAGTCAAGATATTATACATAGACTTCAGCTGAATGAACCTTACCTGAATAATATAGTCATTTTTTTTTCTTTGGAACAAGAACTTCTAAATCAAAATAACATTTGGGTAGCAGCCTCTGACAAAGTCTGTTTCAAATTCCCAAGAAAATACTTATTTAAAAAGAAACTCAAAACATCATGAATTATTAAAAAAAACAAACTTGTGGAGAGTCCAAGTGATTCCTTGTATGCCAAGATATTGGTGGTCATATGATAAGAAGTGCCAATAAGCCAATAAGAAAAAAGTTAAGATCACTGGTAAACTCTTAAAAACAAAATCTCTCCCTTTGGTAAGAAAGGTCTCATTAACTCTCTTGGGCTTGATTTTTCCTTCCCTTCTTATAACGGTCTTGCCATTGGTTTAAGGCTATGCTTTATTATGGGTATGAGATATGGAATGAAATGAGAGGGGCTCTGTGAAATATTACAACATCAAAACCATAAATCCAGTTAAATTTTCTTGTATGCTACAAGTAAGGTTGGATTCTTTCTTGTTTTACTTGACCGCAATGCCTTAGAGGGAGGGAATATCTTATTAATGGTAACATTCTCCTTTTTTGGTAACAAATAAAGATAAAATATTATAGCAATCACTTGCCCCTCCCCCACATATACACGTGTGCAGAGAAAAGATAATACTATCCTGATGTTTCAAAAGAGGAATATACTACCTGTTGGGCATGGAATCATGTCCTTCACAAAAGACATGTTCAAATCTTAGTTCATATGGCTGGAGGCCTCAAAAAGAAAGGAAATTTGTACACAAATTAACAGTAGCCCTAAATAGAAGAAGCTATAGAGAAGAGAAGCCACCATGTGATGGAGGAGTGTCATCATCAGGATGCTACTGATGGACTCTGAGGAAAGTATGGCCTTGTTGACATCTTGATTTTGAACTTTTAGCTTCCAAGTTGTGGGCCAAATCTTACTGTTGTTTAAACCACCCAACAATGTATGATATTTGTCATAGCAACCCTGGCAAATTAAGACAGCTTTTTTTAACTCAAAAGTGGGGTGTCACTATTACAAATAGCCAAAAATATGGAAGTGACTTTGGAATGGATAGGGCTGGAAAAGTTTTGAGGTGCTTTGAAGAGAATGTTAGTAGAAATATGGACTTTAAAAGTGATTCAGATAAGGGTTCAGAAATAAGTAAGAGCTGTAAAGCAAGTTTCTATCATCTTAAGAATACACATATCTCCATGAACAGAATGTTGGTAGAAATACGGAGGCTAAAAGTGCTTCCAGTGAAGGTTTAGAAGGAAATGATGAATGTGTTATTGGCCTCTGGAGAAAAGGCAATCAATACTGCTACAAAGTGTCAGAGAACTTTGCAAAATTGTGTTTTAATGTCAGATGGAAGGCAGAACTTATAATATGCAATAAACTTAGGTATTTAGTGAAAGACATTTCCAAGCTTAGTATGGCAAGTGTGGACTGCTTTCTCCTTGATGCTAATAGTAAAATGAGAGAGGAAAAGGATAGAATCAGGAATGGACTGTTAAGCTCAAAGGAACCAGTGATTGCTGATTTGGAAAATTCTCAGCCTATCCAGATAGCATTCTTAGAAAAAAGGGCCAGAAACAGCTATATTGGGACCCTCACTGAGCTTCGGGGAAGTGACTTCCAAGAGAATAGGGGTTCCACTTGAGGGTATTGCTGAACTATGGTTTGTTAGGGAGAATATGCATATGACTCGTGGATTCAGTCAACCATATCAGAGGAAGTTGGGATTGTAAATGCATTTATCCAAGAGGGCTCTGTGGAAAATCCTGTCTGATGGCTTGGAAACCTTTAAACTGTCAGCAAAACTGAAGGGTGTTTTAAAAATTTTATATGAGCAAACCAAGACTCTGCCATAAATTATCACTCTAGAAACAAAAATAAAATTGTAGAAAATGTATTGATATAATATAGGATCATATAGTCTCAGAGTATTAGGAAATGAAAGACATGGGGAGAACAAATTATGAGAAAGGGAAAACAAATGAATGCGTAAAGAAAAACAGAAATGAAAAGGGACATGGTTAAGATATTGCCTATTGCTAGGGAAACAATATTGCAATAGAAATATTAAAATTCATAATTAAGGTGATAAAGGAAAGCATTACTATATTAGGAAAATTGATTTAATACTCTTGAGGGGAATATTTTAAAAAAATCTAGGGAGTGGATGTGGCTCAAATATTTGGGTGCCTGGGTTGATCCCCAGTGCATCCGAAAGACAAAGGAATGAACAACAGTCAAACAAACAAGGGTGTCAACTCAGGGAGCCCATGAGGGCCAGTGGTTGAGTGCTGGCTTCCTATACGAGAGGTCAGGGTCCCCAGGCCCACCACCTAAAAACAAAATTCTATCTGGGTATGAGGAAATTAAAAAGAGATAATGAAAATGAGCATTAACTATTATTGCTTCAATTTGAGTGTGTGCATATATATATAAATACACATACATATGTACATAGTAAGGAACTATACTGTAATATAAACAGTTTTGTGTGCTTTGTGGGGGATTTATTTTTAAAAATAGTTTTGACTTTTCCAGAATAAACAGGTACAAGTTAAAAAAAAACTAGGAATAAAATATTCATCATATTTTAAATGGATGTGGATTATGTTACTCAGAATGGCTAAAATTCAGAGTGTCACCCAATAGAAAATGTTGCTTAAATAAGGTTCATTTGTTAGGTGTGGTACATGTTACTGTTTTACTATATCTTTATTTCTATGTTCTAAAGAAACTACACTATGGGAATAACTCAACATGGTTATTTAGTTTCATCCATATGAATGCATGTTAATCTGTTCATTTTTCCCAGAAGAAATCTTTATGTCCTACAAAGTCATTAAGTGGAAATGAATAAGGGAAACAAAAATGCTAAATAATTCTGATAAGCTTACTGTGTGACACAGAACGGCATGAAGGGAGTATGCCCTGAGTTTAGACTAAATTATTAGACGCCACCTGCTTTCCTAACATGAATGTAGATTATTTCCGAGTGTGTGTACACATACATGCATATCTGTGTGTGTGTATATATATATATACACACACACAGATAATCACAAGATGTCTAAGAGCATGTCAATCATACTTTAATATCAATTGCTTTTATGAGTTAATTGCCTAATTGATGTCAATCTAAGTGAGAAAGTGATGAAAATATGGAAGAAGGTACAATGTTTGTCAGTACAGTTTGAGCAATATTTATAGATCTTCCCTTACCTAGACATTCACAGTCTTTCTATTCTTCTGTTAAGACTATAAATGCTTGAGATAACTTCTATCATCTTGAGTCTGTGAATAACAAAGACACTCTATGGCAACTACATAATTCACCACATACTGATCAGAATTCACTTAAAAATATCCATCAGAAAGTGTATGGCATTGTGGATCATCTTACTGACCCTTTTACTTACTGCTTACTTGTAAATTTCTAAATTTGAAAAACCATAGCATTTTATATGGTTTTTGCCATCTGACTGATAAGTGCAATTTTGTATATTAAATAATTGCTTTAAAGCAGTTGAAACTTAATTAAATTCACTGAGCTCTGTGATTAAAAAATATGCTGTTGCTAAAACTAGAATGCACACAACATATTCTATCATTTTGGAACCAGAAATGACTCCTCTTTTACTTCATCACAAGATCTGATGAGGTTTGAAAAAAATCTTATATGCTATGTGATATATGCTAATCTTATATGCTAAATGATATATTTTCATGTTGACAATAGTTCAGAACTCCTAGTTAGCATCTGGAGTGTGGATTATTCATATAAATATGTGTTCCCATATTTACAATAAAAATGTTTATATAATACTCAATTTAATACTATTGTGAACTCCCCAATCTTATTAGCTTTATCAATGAAATAAGTAAGTATTCAAATGCATGTTGCTCATTTCAGATACTTGTTATATCTCCTCTATTGGGTAGAAACTCCTGAATATATAAGATCACACCTAATATTTCTTTATCTTACCTAATGACTAGTACAGTATTATCCATTTGGAATATATTTGTTGATAATTGACTGATGTCACGTTCTCATTAATTATTCACCAAATATTAATAGAACCTTTCTTCAGAAAGATGAAAGAATTGTACAGAAAACTACATATTTATACCATTTTATACTACAACATTGAAAATAATAAACTCAGAGAGGAAATAGAAATGAAAATTGGAGGGAAGAAGAAAGACAAATGATAAAATCAATTGAGCATAAAATTATTTTTCCTTTAATTTCATGCATTAAATTGCATTTCCAAATTATTTTGCCATCATAGCTAATTTTATTTACTGGGTACAAAGGGAGAAAATGTCTTTTCTGAATTGTACAAACCCTCTGGGTTTTCTATAGGTGCCGCACAAGCCATGCTTTAAGCATTGTTTCATTTTTTAGGTTGTCATTCAGTGTGTCATAGACACACACAACATGGTGCAGATATATAATAGAGTATATTGGTTGGGGATGATGGTGGCTTACTAACACAAAGCTAGCTAAGTACTCACAATTTTCTGTGCTCATTAACCTACAACTTAGGTCAGGCATAGATGCTTTGTTTGTGTAATAGCCAAATTTCCTATAAAAAAATGCCACCTCGTATGCTTTACAAATTTATGGTGTAGGGGAGGAATGGGCAGAGTGAAGTGGGAAAATTGATGCAAATTCAAAGCAATGGAAATTACTTGGTCAAAGAAGTATCCTTGTGGTATCAGCCTGTCCTAGAGAATTAACACTGACGTATCAAGACAACTCTCTGCTAAGCTACTGGAAAGGGGTGGAAAACGAGTCAAAAAGTCTTGAGATGGGAAATTGAAAGGAAGAGAGTTTGGAAGCCAATCTTAAGTCACCAAGCTAAACCTTCTAGCTATTACATTACATTTCTGGGAAAATCTATTTAGATATTTTGATAGCACATGATACTGAGCCAGCATCTGTACCCAACTACCAGCCACTATGCCCTTGGGTGGAAAAGCATGCATATTTCCATCCATGTAACACAGAACCAATCTTGATCAGATCTCTTCATATTTTACATGGGAATATTCCTATGGAAAATATTGACATTGGTATATGCATATAATTTGAAGATTTATGGGTTTTGTAAATATTTTCTAATTAATTTGCAAAACTTATGTTTGAAATAATTATGATGTCGAAAATAAATATTTTTTGGATAAACCCAGTCCCTCTTTACAGTTACACTGTCTAAATCAATACATGAATCATCTAATAATCTAACCACTAAAACAAATTATTATAGCCCTTTTTGGTTGTGTAACTGTTAAGTAACAGTAAGTAACTGTTACTTAAATTAAAATAGTCAAAAAAAAACTACATTTGAAATAATAATGTTGTCTAAAATAAGTATTTTTGGATAAATCCAAAATCTTTCTATATAGAAAAAGTCTGATATATATACAATATCATCCATATTTGTATTTTACGTGAGGTTTCACTACGTTATACAGCCTGATGTTACATTTTCTACTTTTCCTTCTATTAATATAAATGCCTTTACGTGTTCCCTTTCAACCATGGCCATACCCACATAATAGCTCTGCTAGTTACAAATACTATGATGTGCTTTCACCATTTGTATTCATTTGCAAAGATTTACAAACAACTTTTTAACCAATTCTACACAGATCACCTCTCAACATTCCTTTCTCTACCCTCATTCTATTTTCGGACAACCAATATTTTAATTATTAATTCCATAAGACTACTTAATATTTTTAGTTTATAACAGCACAATCATACAGTATTTGTCCTTTTGTGTCTGGCTTGCTTCATGCAACATAATGTCCTCCACTTTCATCCTTGTTGCCATATGCTTCATAACTTCATTTCTTCTTACTGTTGTATAAAATTCCATTATGTGCATACACCACAATTTGTTCATCCAATCATCAGTTGATGAACACCTAGGTTGATTCCAGCTTTTGACTATCATGAATAATGCCTCTATGAACATCAATGTGCAAATTCATGTAACGGATCTCAGTTCTTCTGGGTATATACCTAGCAATGACATTGCCAGGTCCCATGACAAGTCTATATGCAACTTCCTTAGGAACTGTCAAACAGTCCTCAACAGTGGCTGTACCATTCTACATTCCCACCAACAGTGAATAAGCTTTCCTATCTCTCCACATCTTCTCCAACATTTATAAATTTCTGACTTTTTAATGATGGCAAGTCTAATAGGTATGAAATGATACCTCATTGTTGTTTTGATTTATATTTCCCTAATTGCTAGTGATGTTGAACATTTTTTCATGTGTTTCTTTGCCATTTGTATTTCTTCTTTGGGCAATTGTCTTTTCAAGTCTTTTGCCCATTTTTTAATTGGATAGTTTGCCTTTTTATTGTTGAATTGTATAATCTCTTTATATATCATGGATATCAAACTCTTATCAGATACATGATTTCCAAATATTTTTGACAATATTTTTGAGAAAATCCTTTGAGGTGCAAAAAGTGTTTAGTTTTGAGGAGGTCCTGTTTATCTATTTTTAATTTTGTTGCTCAACTTTTGGGTGTAAGGTTTAAGAAACAACCGTCTACTGCAAGACCTTGAAGATGTTTTCCTACATTTTCTTCTAGGAGTTTCATGGGTGTTGTTTTTATATTTAGGTCCTTGGTCCATTTTGAGTTAATTTTTGTATAAAGTATGAGATAGGGGTCTTCTTTCTTTCTTTGGTAATGGCTATCCAATTCTCCCAGAACCATTTCTTTTATTGTCTTTTAACTCTTCTGTATGTTCACTCCTGGCTCATGTGTTATTTGAGGAAAACTTTTAAAATTATTATTACTATTCCATATGGCAAAGGGATATGAATACTAGGAAGTTGGTCAAGAATCCTCAAGTGGAAAAACTAATCAAGGAAAGCTCAGAATGAAGGATTCTTTTCCATCCTATAGTGAAATTGCAGATTTATCAATTTGTGATTTTATTGGATAACTTTTTGAAAAAAAGGAAAACATCAGAGTAATGAATTGCTAAAGCTTCTTATTTAGCCTCTCATTCTACTTCATTTCAGGGTATGGTGACAATTTAATCAGAACAGGATAAGGAAACCTGTGGAACAAATAGATTAGTAGATTTATGTTCAGTTGTTTCATTTGTAGCTCATCTCATGTTCTTCCATTGTCAGCCCATCATTGTTTAAAGCACAAAAACTGAAAGTAAATAAATGGACGTTCTTGCTCTACCTAGATTAGGAAAAGTTCATGTTTGCATTTCAAAGTAAATCCTATAAGGGCCAGTTCATACCCCTTATTCCAATTAAATCACTCCCTTAAGTGTGGACTCAATTAAGTTCTAAGGTGTGGACCCAAATGAAGTGTTTGTTTGTTCCCCAGTCTTGTCTCCCTGCCCACCACACATAAATAGTAGAATATCCACCAAAACAGTGTTAAAGCCATTTTCAAGTATGGATATACCAAGTTAAACACAGGTGTGGATTGTTACGTGATTTAAATGCAAGAAGAATAATCAGTAAAGGTGATTGTATTTAGACTACTGGAAACTATTCACCCCAAAATAAGAGAGGAAAATCCCCTTTATTTTTTGCTTTCTGAAGTAAAAGATGAAGACATTGGATATCTTTTATTAGATTTCTTGCAGTCTATATTCTACAGCATGAGTCGCATTTATATGGAATGCATTGATCAGAATACAAATGCTAAGTTGCTTGGAAATTGGGTAGTTGGGAACTACAAAGTAAAAAAGGACAAAGCGAGGTTTTGCCATTGATGTCTTGTCCAGTTGACACTCCCATCTCTATAGAAATAAATATTTGAAGGCAGAAAAATGAGATGGTCAAACAGTCATCAAACAATATTCACAGAATATATCAATAAGCAAATAAGATCATTCATTTTGCCATGAAGAATTGTCTGTATACTTTTTTGGTAAACACAGTGACTACCGAAAATATACAGTGGTTTTGTACTTGAGTACAAAATAATTTCAATTGCATATGCATTATCTTTATAAAGCTTTTGATGACTTGCATTTGGTAAATTTCAATATTTAGACTTACAAATTTAATATCTCTTTGAAATTGTGACAAAATATATTGAAACTTACATACTTAAAATCTTTTTTAATTTCAAAAACTATATGATCATTGTAAAGAATTTAGAACACACAGAAAAATTGGTAATAAAAATTTCCTTCATATAGAAAATTACTGTAATCACTTTGATATATTTTCTATAACTTAAAAAGAAATTGATGTATGTGAAGTCAATTAAATATTTACAAGCATTTTATTAAGAATAAATGACTTGACACAGAATTAAGTTCTTTTTTTATGTAAGTGTATGTTATAAGCATTATCCCATGTCATTAAATATTGTTTACAATTTTCATTTAATTATGCTACATGTTCTATCTTACTGTTATATTAAAGTATTTGTAATCATTCTCAAAACATTAGACATTTAGGTTTTTATAAGCTTATAGTGTTATGAATATGTCATGATTTCATATTTATACAAAAAATGGTTGTCTGGATTTTTTATTAGCTCCTTAGGATGGACCTGTAGAAGAGAAATTACTGTATTAAAGGGTATGAACTTTTTATAGACCTTCGTGTGTATTGACAAATTGCTTTCCAGAAAGGTTGTACCAGTTTACACTCTCACAAGTACAGTATATAGATGAATCTTATGCCGCACACATACTAAATATGATTCTTTACATCTTTGCTGATTTGTTGGGAAACAGTAATAACTGTCGATTTTTTTTTAAGCTAAGGATTTCTGGTAAGTATAAAGATGCAAAATTTTAAATGTTTATACAGGATTTTTAATTTTTTTCCTTTGGAATATGTTCATGTCATTTTAATGCTTCTCTGTTAATGCTTAAGAGTTTAATATAACTTGAATTATATTTGTAATTAAGGTTATCATATCTTTTATATTTCTTGAATATGTCGCTTATTTCTATGTTTTTAAATTTTCTATTTAATGGATTTCAGCATATGTACCAATATTTTGATATTTTACTTTCTTCCCCATCTCCTACATGGCTTTTATAATTAGAATCTGTCTCCTGAGTTGATAATCAGATATTCACCCTTAAGTTGTATAGATTTATATCACCTCTTATTTCAAAAATTAATAAAAATTGTTATCATTAGTAAACAATATAAGCACCAAATTAAGATGCCTCGTAGCATAGTCAGTTATTTATTATATAACACGTAGCACTTTCTAAGGTATGACTAACAGCTCATTTAAATTTCTAGGAAAATTCAAACTTACTGTAATTCAGTGTTTGAGAGCTGTCAGAATTCCTTTAACCTGTCAGAGGTTTTGATAAGCTATAATAATATTGATACATTTTTAAAGGAAATATAACACCATATTCCCAGAATCAGAGCCTTTCAGATAAAAAAATGGAAAAGAGTTATCATATATTGTATTTGATTTTTCATCACAGTACAAATTTGTTGCACTGCCATGATTTTCATCACATATTTTTGTAAGGTTATTTTATCTATTTGGGATTTGTATGACTTTCTTCTGATATTTAATACAATGATTCTAGAATGGTATGGGTGATTATCCTTGAAATGATCATCCAAATGATACCAATGATTGGCCGTTACTTTATAGTTTATAAAGAACTTGAGCATCCATTCCCTCTATAATTTGATCCTTATGACAACAGCCCTGAGAAATTGGCATTTTATAACTATTCCATTTTTTTATCCCTACTGATGAGAAAAGTAAAGCCCACAGATGCTGAGTCACTTTCCTAAAATCCTACAGTTAAAGTTGACAAGACCAGGATTTGAAATGGTTCTTCTCAATACAGATCCCACGTTCTTTATTATAAAGACTCTTTAGGTACAAATTATTGAAATTCTATGCATCAACAAATAGACATCTTAAAGAAATTTTGATCATCATGAAGGGAGTTACAGTCTATGTATTATAGTAATAACTGGTTTGGAAGTAAACAGATACAGTAACTTGCATATAAAATTTTTATTTATTTAGGCCAAAGTATCATAGTATTTCTTTACATATAACTTTTTCAAAAATATTTTTATGCATAAAGACATATGCAGACAAAGAATCAAGGGGCAATGATTTGGGGAGTGTCATATGTTGAATTGAGCCTCCATTGGTGTCCTAGAGTCTTTGAGTTATGAATGTATCTTAGTTGTAAACAGGGTCTTTGCAAATGTAATCAAGTTATTTTGAGGTCATAGTGGATTAAGGTGGGCCTTATATCCAATGATGGCTTCATGAGCCTTCAGTGTGAGCATGACTCTGCTGACACCTAGATTTAGGATTTCTGGGCTCCAAAACGTGAGAGAATAAATTTCTGTTGTTTTAAACCATCAAGTTTGTGGTAATATGTTATGACAGAATTAAAAAACTAATAAAAGGAGTAAGCTTATTTATAAATATTCTTTAACTGGCTATTCAAGTTATAGCAAAATACTCAATTTAATGTTAAATTAGACAGCGTGTATGAAGCACATATCATTCAGCAAGGTTTGAAAAGTGTTTTGCTGACATTGACCTTGATAATAATGACAATAATGATGATACTGTGGCAGTTTGGTATTGTTTATGAATTCCAAAAATAGATATTGGATTGTGTTTGTAAACCGGTCTGTTTCTCTGGGTTATTAGATTGTATTAGATTCATAGGTTTCACTTTTACTTTATTAAATCAAGATTAGGGCTTTTATTTGAACACGTCATTAGGGCAACTTGGTTTAAGTCCCTGACCGCCCCCCCTCCCCTCCACCGCGGGGTCTATATAAACAGATGCTCAATCAAAAACAGGGAAGTAAATACATGGAGAAGGAGAACAGAGAGTCTGGTTTGGGACACTGGAGCCCCGGGGAGAGAGCCAAGACATTCACCTGACAGTTTGCAGCTGAAGAGACTAGAGCCATGAACAGCTGAGAAAGCCTGGAAAGAAAGGAGCCCCAGGGAGAGAGATGAGCCTTATGCTATTCTATAGCTGAGATCAGAAGAAGCTGGGACCACAGAGTCTTAGAGGAAGAATAAAGCTGAACCCTGCAGAGATAGCAGCCATCTCGCTCTAACTCATGGCAACAGAATTTGGTGAGGGAAATAACTTAATCTTTATGGCCTTGTGACTGCAAGCTTCTATGCCAAATAAGTACCCTTTATAACAAAAAGATTTCTGGTATTTTGTATCAGTACCCCTTTGATTCTCTAATATAATACTTGACCAGCCTTTGAGTATAGATGTTTTAAATCTGAACCTGGAAAGATGATTGGATCATGTGATTAGCCTGGGTTTATAATCTAATCCGGAAAAGTGTTTTTAGTAAGTAGGGGATGTATTAACATAGTGTTCTTGAACAAATACTGTCTCAGTGATTAAAATCCAGTGACGGCTACTTGTTAGAAGAGGTATTCTGTCATCCAAAACCAGCTTAGGTGGGGAAGCCATAAGAGATCAATAGGAATTAGTTTCTACAAGTGCTAGTTGAATGTTCTGACTAACCTATTGTCTATATACCGTTCACTTAACACACATATGTGCAAGTCCACAAAAGTGAGGTTGGATCCATCTCAAGTAATGTTATTTTGTACCACCTAATCAAAGTACTATCTGGTTTCTCTACTTTATAGTTCCCTTTAAAAAAGTAACCAGTATGCGGGGAGACAGTTTCCTTAAAACTTTCCACAACTAGATTTAGTAACCATTGATGATTCTTGCAAGAACCATTCTTTACTATGCTGGTAGAAATGGTGATTGTTCTATTTTCCCTATTTCCTCCACATTTATCAATTGACATTTATTGGAATAAAGGTATATCTCTTCTCCCTACTTACGTATGTATGTATGCATGTATCTATCTATACCTATACCTATATCTAGCTAGCTAGCTAGCTATCTGTCTATCTAGTGTTAAGTGTAGACTTACAAATTCCTATTTTATTCAATGAATTATAATCCCTATCTCTTCTCATTTAGTTTTATGCTCAAATTGTGCCATGTTTTCCCAGTAGGTACTCTTTCCAGCTTGTTCTTTTATCCTTTTGCTATGCCCTCATTATTAAAACTCTTTGAGCACTGTATTACATTCTGCAGGATGTTCCAGACTCATATTTCAATCCTGAAATGAAATCACCCAACTTGCCAAGGAGGTTTGCTTTCTTTTAGTAGAGAATCATATTTACAAATCAAGATTGAGTTATGCTTACTGTTATTGGAGTATCATTGTTTTTAGACCATATCAGCTTGCAGAACTAATATGTGTGTGTGTGTGTGTGTGTGTGTTGTGTATGTATACATACCAACTTAATACTGACTTTCCAACTTTAATACATCCCCACAGAATTTTTACCTGACTTCTCCCAGTCTGCATTTGTTTGTATGTTCTTTCTTCCATAATGAAAATACTAACTTAAAAATCAACACATTTCCTCATTTGCTCAGTGCAATACTACCCATAAAACAGCTTCAAAATTGCTGTACTCAGACCACTGCGAGCTAACAAAAAAGGATTCAAGATTTGCCTGCAATTCTTTTTTGCCTTAGACAGAGTGCACAGTCAAAATACTGTATTCAAAGGTTACTTGCATTCATTTGTAATATTTGTTTATTTGTTGGCTTGGTTTTACTCTTCCCCTCTTCAGTGTGGTAATGTTATTCATGTGAAATTCATTTGATTTTGTTTGTACTCAGGGTTTTATTTGTTTTTATTCCATACTGGTTTACTTTTGTTTCTTGAATATGTAAAATATTAACATGTTCAGAAATACCATGCATCAAAACAACTTATATGAAATTGAAATTGTTTATAGTTGGGATATGCCTTTATTTCAATCTGATTATCCAAAATAACCAAGCTAGAGTCAGATATTTTGTTTACTGTTTTTTTTTTCTTTCACTTGCAACTGATAGTAAGATGATAGTTTCTCTCTCTCTCGTGAACTAGTCCGTTGGTATATATCTGTGAAAAGAAGGTTGAGAAGGCTTGTGTGAACAAAGTCTGAGTTTAGTGGAGATTATACTAAACCATAGATACCAATGTCTGCTATAGATATGAGAGCAGGGCTTGGCAGATTATGTTTGTGTCTTGTTTATTTGCCAGAGAAAGTCGCTTCTTCCTTGCAAACACTATCAGTTTTTTTTTTTTTAAAGGTAGGGCAAGGGAAGACTCATAAAGTATCCTTGTCAGCTCCAAAGGTTGTTTTGAGGATTGAATGACATGTTTATGTCATAATCTTAAAATATAAGTTGTATGGAGTTCGAAATATTATACAAGATATAGGCTCTACCTAATTTAAAGAAGAAATCATTGGTGCCTTATTTTTGGCACCTTTGCATGGTAGGAGTTAAAGTCCTACCTCAGAGATTAATATCTGTAATTTTAGAGTATCTAAGAATAGAAGGATAAAAATTGATGACAGGCTAGCATGAACTTGCCCATCTGACTAGCCTTTGCAACTGGAGTGTCATGGTCACAAAACCTTCTAAAGCTCTGCCACGTTTCCTTTAAAGATTGCCTCCAATGGAGTCTGAAGAACATCTGATCACAGCAAGAGGAAACTTTAACTCTGACTTTTACATTTCATCAGCCTGATTTATGACCTTCCCTGTTAAACAGGGAACCAGTGATGGAGTCTAAACCTCTAATTATACAACCTTACTTTCCTAGCATATCATACAAAACAAGCACATTTCTCTGAAGTTTTCTAGTTTGAGTACCAGAATACATACTCTAATGCCATC
Source organism: Dasypus novemcinctus (assembly GCF_030445035.2). Lineage (NCBI taxonomy): Eukaryota > Metazoa > Chordata > Mammalia > Cingulata > Dasypodidae > Dasypus > Dasypus novemcinctus. The sequence goes on along the minus strand of NC_080683.1, from coordinate 66,043,086 downwards.
ATCCCAGATATGAAATCCCCGAAATCAGACTGCCTGTGGCTGAAAAATCTTCTGGAGCAGAAAAGCAGGAGCAATGCTGAGCACCATTCCCCACTGGCCCTAAAGTTGACAATAAATTTTATTGAGCAGCAACAACCAAAGAGGAATCAGATATGCTTCTTTTATCAAAAAGGACTGATGGGGAATGAAATGATAAGGCAGAATTATCTCACTTAATAGAGGATTTGATTTATACACCTTAGACTCATCAGGAAATATAAGAAGTACAGGAGTGGCTTATGTGTATAGTAAATATTTTATTTTATTTTTCTGTTTCCATCTATTTGTTGACTAGGCCAAATGCAAAATACATTGTAAAATAAAGAAACAAAACACAAAGTCATCTCTTTGGAATATTCATCTGCCTCTTTCCTGGCATCAGATTGTTTATTCATTTATATTTATATTTATTATTCATCAAAGCACTTTGATATTTAAAGTCTCATGTCAAGAGATGGAATGCAAATAGTTACTTCTCAAAAAGGAACCTCAGAACTTTCAGTTATTTTAAAAACACTTATGCAATTTTAGCTTACCAAAACTAACTGATAATTGATCGCATCTCTCATAGTCTAAGATAATGTATCTAGATAAAATTTGCAATAGCATTTTATTCACTTACATAGCACTTTAAACAGCCATTATTAAGGAGATGTTTCCAAAACAGTTGATTGTTTGAAATAAACTTGATATTTTGAAATTTTTTCATGAAAATTCTGAAGTATTATGGTTGTAAAATTTCAATTTATATTTCAGAATATTCTTCTCAAATAAATTTTATAATATATATTTGTGTGTATATATATGTGTGTATATATACTTTTTTCAGATTAGTGCATTAAGTAAATTTTAGTTGTTGCTTTTTTATTGGATGTTTATTAAAATATACTGATATGCAATACCAGACTTTACTTTTTATGGACTAAGGTTAGCGTCAAGCAATAAGATACAATAATAGATTAAATACTTATAATGACTTCGTTGTAAAGTATAAACTTTCACTGTACATTTGGGAGAAGAAGATTTACTGTAACAATTCTCTATCAGAAATATCTTTTATTGGTAAGTGATTGTAGGTATTGTAAAACAAGTTTTAATTGAAATAATGAAAATGAGAAAAATGAAATTGAGGAAAATAATAATGGTCAGGATATACTAGTGACCTCACTGATAACCAAGGTGAGGCATGGGAGCACAGAATGATTAGAGAACGATTTTTTAAAAATTTTAGCTGCATCAGCAATTTATGAATATAAATCTCAGTTGTGGAGACCTACTTATTGCAAATCCTTTAAAAACCATATGTTTCAATAAGTTGCATCTATTCAAGGGCTGTCAAATTCTCCAGTTTCTGAAAAATGCAGTCAAAGTAATGTTAATGTTCTTTAAAAATAAGTTTCATTCTATGTTTGAAAATACCTTGTGGCCCAATCTTCACTGTATGTTTTAGGTTCAGCATCATGTTCTGGCATTTCTTTGGTCTAAGAAGATACAACTGCCAGGTGTATTGCCTTTTTCACAACTAATTTACACATATGCTTCTTACACTGTGGATTCATTTTCACTTTCTGATGTATAAAAACAAAATACAAAAATGCAAAGACATCTAGAAATTATTTGATCATCATCATTAGTTTTATTGTGTTAGGAGACAGCCTATTTTTAGCCTATACAGTGACAATCATTTACACAGAGAAACCAGATTTTATTATATCTCAGTTACAAATCCTTGATGACAAGTTTGAATGCATCCTGTACATATTCATCAAAAACAAAACAATTTGTTTTTCCTTTTTCAAAATATAAGAAATTCATCCCACACCAAATGGACATTAGTTAAGTTAGCTGAAAATTGATTTATAAAAACACAATATATTGAGCAGCTGAATCAAATAAACTATAATGATAAAGCACCTTTGATTACTAATTTCCATTGAGTTCTTCCCTTCTGTGCTAAAACGGTATAGTATAGTTTCCCCACCAGGACTGCACGGGTCATTGCAGCAGCTGCTAGCGGATTTTTTTAAACAATTGAGCTACAACCTTTGACGGTAGGGATTCATCACGGAAACGCTGACACAACCGTAACTGATGCAGAATGAATAGTTTTGCTGGACGACTATGCATGCCATTAGTAGGTGCAGCTAGACTTGACCCCAGTTGTGTTTTGCAAATTTCGGTCAGAGAAGCCTCTGACGTTTCAACAAGAATTGAAGGTGTCTTGCATGTTTTTGTTTGTAGGATGTGAAAAGAGGTGCTCTGCAGTATTCATTACCAGGTCACTTTCTGGGGTTGACTAATCACTGGTCCGAATACAAATCCATGATCCCTGCTTTTCCAGATATTTGTATGGCAGGCAGCTACACAGCAGCAACTTCTGTAATCCCTTCTCTTGCAGTTAGAGCTACTAGAAAAGCTTAATAATATCCCAGAGGCAAAGATGAAACGGTATTTCTACAGCTACTGTTTGCTGTAGAGTGCTTTTGAAGTCAAGCTTAAGATGTCTTTATTTCCCTACCAGAAAGAAATTTTTTTTGCCTTTTTTTACTCTGGTGTTGTCATGATGATGGCTTTCTGCTTGAAAAATATTCCAAGCAGCTGCAGCTCTCCCATAAAGCATTAGGGAATGAGAACAGCTTTTCATCAGGGGCTGTTGGAATCTGTAACTACAGTTTGTCACGGCTGAAACCCACAGCTATGCTGGTAGTGATCTCAATGTAAAACACCCAGTTTCTTTCTTATCGGGTTTTGGGCAGACCCAACTTTCTTTGTCAGCTTATGGTGCTTGCCCTGGCTTTTAACTTTGGTGGCTAATTAAGTTTTAAATTGGGTGTAGAGATCCCAATTCCACCTTTGCTCTCTACCATCTAGAAAACAAAAAGCAGTAACCCAAAAATGCACTGAAAGTTAAATTATTTGTGGTTATGGTTAACAAGGTGAAATTCGGAACCATTTTTGGACAGGAAGAAATAGTAGATGTTGATCTAGAGAGCCATCATTTCAGAAAAAAGAACCCCTCCTCATGAGATCACAGTGCAAAGTTGTAAGGAAACGTAGAGTAAAACAACCATTTTTTTATTTGTTTAATTGGGCAGTACAATTGTCAAATGCAAAAGAATTCAATGAAATTTGGAGAGGGTGGCAGCAACAAGTCCTGATTTAAAAAGGAAAAGAAACAGCAAACCAAAGCAAATAAAAATAAATTAATAAAACTATAATATGACAACAGTAACAAAGTCAAGAGGGCTTAAAGCTACTCCAGAAAATTGTAGGCTGTACAAATCTTCATTTGTAAGAAAAATAAATTTGTTAAAGAGGTTGTTTTACACTGAAATTATTTTACTACAAAACTCTGATAGTATTGATGAAAAAGTAAAAGTGTTTTATGAAAATAATACCATATCTATATCCAAAAATGTGTATGGATGGAATGTACAAAAAAGTATATTTTTATATTTTACTAACTTAAAATGTATTGCATTTATGTTTTAACTTTAGACAGAATACATTTCAGGGAAAAATACTATATTCATTTTTTAAATTTAAAACAAAAGAGATTATTTCAAGAACTTGTGTCTTGTTTCGTTTCTGAGTATATAAATCTCTATACTAGGTTATGTAGAATAATGAAAATAATTTTAGGAAATGAGAAATGATAGATGTATTTAACTTTTTCTATGTAAGTAAAAACTTACGAAGAGTTGGAACACTTAATAAGTGTTAATTCCTGAAAATAAGTAATTAATAATTAATGAGCTTTAGGAGGTTCTTCCCTTAATCTTACAATCGTATCAATAAATACAAAAGATTGAGAACATTTTTGAATTTTGAAAAGTGTTATTTTTCATACACTTCTTAGTTCCAGAAAAGATTTGAGGAAGCCAAGATATTTACCATATTACTACTAAATAGGTATATAATTTGTTTCCAGTAGTAGTCCAAATAGTTCAATATTAAAGTTAGGAAACATGACTAATGGGGTTATTCCTAGGATGAGTGCTATTTAATAATTCCATCAATCATCTCAAAACATGCTCATTTACTTAGTTAATAACATCAGACTGGGAAGGGATATTTTGCACCTTGAAGGACAGAATTAAAATATAGCATGACCTTGAGAATTAACAAGTTTCAGAAAAATCAGGATCAAAGTATAAAATCTAACTGAAAATACATATTAATGTAGTTTTGCAGGCCTATAATAGCTGACTGGTAGATTTAGAACATATAATTAATTTTACAAGGAAAGAATATCTCCTTCCCAGCAACTAAAAACTGAAAATGAATCACAAGCCACTGTCTTACTAAAGTGCCTGAGTTGGAATCCTGGCTCTTCCTCACTAGACTTTGTGAGCCATTGGCAATTTACTTACGACTGCAGGCCTCAGCTTTCTCATCTCTTAAATGGCAAAATTTGTGGTAACATCTTCATAAGGCTCCTGTAGGGATTGAAAAATTCCTCACAGGATTTTTACTTATAGGGCCAGAATAAAATAAGAACTACATGGCTAGAAACACAAACATTTCTAATGTTTTCTAAATGTTATCAAACAAAGCAGCGAACAAAAATAATTCAGGTCTGCAATCCATTGTGAAAAACCTTCTAAGAAAGATTAAGTAGACTTGAGGGACCATCCATCAACTCTTAGAAACTTGTGGGGTTTCCTTGGGGTCTTTTGGAAGGCACGACTTCACAGAAGACCACCCCCCCTTCCATCCCGCTTCTGAAGACCTTTCTGAAAATGGTGAGGTTTGTGATTGGCATATCAAGGAGGAGGTATGTTTCAGACTAAGCTCAGAAATTCGGCACCCTGTCAGTGGGCCTTACTTCAGACTCTTAATTGGCTCTCAAAGCAGAATTACTTCCCCCCAGAACCTTAAACAAATAGTTAAATATATATCCATGGCACTTCCCGTAATCTTCTATTAGCAACTCAGAACAGTTATCACATAAGAAATGGAGGGCATTTCATGCAAGACTGAGAGGCATGGAAGACCTTATAAGATTGCAATCTGAAAAAATCTCAGGAATTACTGGGTGAATTTCACCTAGCCTACTGGGTGAAAAACTGACCTTTGTGATTCTCACAGAATAGATGCTAAATGAGTATTGCTTATTCAACTGCAATCACAAATCAATGACATTCAATTATGAAAAATGCTATTTTCTTCACATGAAACAAAATGCAATAAATTTTGTTAGATTATTTAGAGAATATAATTTTAGGATTTCCCTGAAATTTATGAATGCCATTCTTTCAAATCAGTGATCTCACTGGGGATGAGGAGTGAGGGTATCAGAACCATTTGTGTGATACTGTTTCAGATTAAACCCTCTCATACACAGGCAAACATATGCAAATTCTAATATACTTTCCTGGAGGCCAATGCTTCCATCTCTGTGATAATTACTAACAGGTGAGTTACTGCCACAAATGGGAAACTATATCAGGCAGTGCTGGCCATTGGAAAGTTCACCATCCTTTCTTGCTATCATGTTAGACTCTACCATATAGGTCTTTCTTATAGTTGGGTACGAATAGGCTCATTGAATTTATTCATACCTCAGTTTCTTCATCTTTAACGTGGATATATTATAAATTATAAAACTTTAACAGGAAAGGTTAACTCAAATATGTTCCAATAATTAGCTAATGTAAAAGTGCCATGTGTGTGCTAAATAATAAGAAATCATCATTGTGTGCTGAAAATAGCCAGACCCAATAATTTAGACTACATAAAATACTGCCCCAGTTAAATACCAGTTAATTAGGTCAAGATAACTTGGCAGTTGCTCTAATATCTTTATTTGAGCACTAAGGAGCAGTGGTGATGGGCATCTCAGTAGTGCCTAGAGAAAGAGAAATGAACAGAACTGACTCCGGTGGTTTACTGAAATTGGTCATGCCCTACAAGCCTGCAGATTTGTGGCCATTCCTCTTCCATTCCCCAATGCCAGTTGTCATATGAATGCCCTCTCAGCAAAGTTCTGTGCCCAGGTGCTTACTTTTAAATGTATTGCACAAATATGGCCTGAGCGATAATAAATCCATTGTTAAGTCGTCACCATAGCAAGTTGATGATAACAAGAACCAGGGGGTTTTCATAGAGCTGATCATAATCACATTTATTTTAGATATTATCTCTCACCACTAGAAAGCATCTCTTGTTTTCTTTAAGAAACCTCTGTTTTTTCAGCTGAACATATAGGAAAGTGTGTCATTTCACATAAACATTTCTTCTATTTGCTTTTATTTATTTTCAGAAGTACTAAGAATACAGTGTACTTTAGGATTAAACATATAGCCTGCTGCTAAACTATTTTTGTAAAAATAATAACTAGCACATTGAGAAAAATGATTAAAACTAAGCCCCCTGCAAGCACCTGAAAGATACTTCAAACCCTGCAAATGTTTTTATTTCAATTAAATGGAAATACTTCATTAAATTAGGAGGCATTTCTTTCACCTTGGCGAAGAGTCTCCTTAATGAGAATGGGGAAGGTGACTTAGTCATGAGATTAAGGATTAAAGTCTTGATTTTACCTGGCTACCTGAGTACCTGAAAGAAAGGAATAAGGCCAGGATAATATTTTATTAATTTCATTAGCAACAAATTTTTACTCTAAACACTTTCAATTCTGTTCAATGTCCACTTTCTGACAACTGTAATCTGGGGCAGCGGCGGAGTGATGAAAATTGTTTCAAAGGATCAAGTTTCAATTTGTGGGTGCCCCAATCAGAAATATTGCACAAACACCCTCTACACCTATTATAATTCAGACAGAACACATTTTCCTAAAAAAACTTCCACCTTCACAATATAATTTTGTAAAAAATGCTAGATTAATATCTGAGTTTTAAATGGGTCCTTTCTTTTCCTCATTCACAAATTAAACAAACATGAATTCAAATATTTTTGAGGATCCTCCAGGTACCAGGTTCCAGGTAAGACACTGAAGATGGTATCATAGACCAGAATGGAATTCTTACCTTCATGTTGACTACAGGGAAGTAAGGGAATTAAATGGAAAATAATCATGCAATGTGACATCACTATAATTTTTGGTAGTACTAAAAAGTTACACCCACAATTTGAAGTTTTGGAAAATGATAGTGTTTGCAAAAGATAGAACTAGTCTGTGATTAGTTACCAGTCATAAATACTGAAAAACAGAACAAAAATTTTCCATCCTCTTTCTCCTGCATTGGCCAGCTTGGGCCTTCTCCCCACTGTCAGCGGCTCTGTCAGCCTATAGCATACATCTAAGGTGCTCAGACCTTCAGACTAGGTTGCTATCTCCTCCACCTGGAATGGGAGCTGGGGAAGGGTCTTTTAAAAAATAACAATAAAAGAAAAAATAGCATACAAAAGGCTATATATTTATTCCTGAGGGTGGGAATGGAGTAAGAAATTTATTGGGTTTGCTTGCACTCTAGTATGTATTTTTATTTTGAATTATTTAGGAAAGTAACATCTAAGCTGTAACCTGAGGAACAAAGATATGAGAAGACTAAGGGGGCTGAGGAAGATTGAATTATATATCCCAGAAAAACATGTCCTTAATCTTAATCCATTTCTGTGGGTGTGAACCCATTGTAAATAGGACCTTTTCATAAGATTTTTAGTTAAAGTGTGGTCAGCTGAATCAGAATGGATCTTAATCCTATTAATGGAAGTCTTATACAGAAGACCATAGAAAAAAGCCACCGGAGAACCAGAAGTTGGAAGTTAATGGAATCCAGAAGAGAAAGGAGAAGACACTGATATGTTCATGTATGTAATGGAAAAACCAAGGACCAAAGTACACCATCAGCCAGGCCCAGGATGCTATCATTCTTGGAAAGAAAGCATTGCCTTGCTAATGCCTCTGTTTTGGACTTCTCCTAGCCTTAACATTGTAAGCCAATACATTTGGGTTGTTTAAGCCAACCTATTGGTTGGTATTTGGTTCAGCAGCCAGAATACTAAGACTGGTTTTTAAAATATACCTATCATATGGAATAGTTCTCACAAATGTCTAACCTGAGAAAGAACATGGCTGGTTCTAGAGATAGAGATTTTATTCAATAATTTGAATAAAATGAGACTTTTTAAATAAAGATGTGTACTATTTCCTATGTGATCATAAACAAAGGCAGTACACTATTTACTGTGTGTGCAGGCTTAGGGAAAACTTTTTGGTTTGTCATTTGAGCAGAGTCATGTTGTCTGAAATTTCAGAAGATGGACCAAATTTTGAAAAGTTAGGGAATATAGCATTCTTGCAGAGAGCTCACGGTACATGTAAAAAAGAGACAGAAGGCAGAAAAGTAAAAAGATCTTTGAATTCTTTGCCATGTTCAAAAATTTAAATTCCATGACAAGTTGATGAAGAAAAGGTAGGTGGGCAAAACTTCAGTTAGTGCAAGTTGGCAAGCAAAATCCTTTATCTTCTGTATTTTTAACCAATTCTTTCTGTAGGTTTTCTTCACCACAATTGAATCACTTCTTTCCATCCAAAATTTCCTCCACAAAATCTCATGTTAGTGTAATATTTTCTCACTAATTCAATCAACCTATTGTATACATAGGACTGTTAGTGTTTCAAAATACTACATTTCAGGATAGTTTTTGGGCTCTTCTGTCATGTTTCACACAGCTTAGTCCTTCAGAAGTATTCAGAAAAAGAGTGGGATTATCCTTAATTTTGGGTGTCACAATCAGTGGATCAAAATTGTTAGACATGGGAAAATTTTTTATATGTATGGATAAATGAAGGAGATCCACTACCTCATTTCAGTTTATTTAAAAAACTCTTTGACAAGCACCACCTCTATGCTAGATGCTGCACTAGCATTTAGAGTTAAGCTGATGAATGGGATAAAATCTCTATTTTATAGGGGAGAGATTTTTCCGTATTATCTGGTAAGTGCAAAGACAAGTAGCATGCGTTAATCATGAAAGCCATGGTAGCTTGCTGTAGGGAAGAATAAATAAACACTAACGTACAAATAACAATGTGATATATAGCATAGGCGCTTTATGGAGTAAAATGCTCCAATTTTTTGAGAAAATAAGTCATTACCCACTAAGGAAAAGTACCTAAATTAAATGTCCCTAAAGATTTGGCCATGAGGAAGGAAAGAACTTGAGCAAAGGAGAGAATAGCACCTTTGCAGAATCTACCCTCTGTGTGGCTTGTTTTGGATAGTGTTATTAAGTCACAAGTTGAAGGGTTGGAGTCCTTAGAGGAGCTGTGAGTGAGGGCAGCAGGGCTGCTCCTACCTCTTCTGTGACCCAATCTTCCTGGCGCTCTGGCTGAGCTGACTAGGCTTGCATGGCTCCACATCACAAGCTTGGCAGGCAGCCCTGCTGTTAGTAACCAGAGACAGCCTCAGTCCCTTCACCTTGTTCGTGCTCTCAAACCAAGGTAGTAGCCTAAGATATTTCTTGGGTCACTCAGTTTAGACTGGGAATATGGCTTGGGAATAGTTGAATGGCTCCAGACAATGATTATACTGCAGAGGTGTGACTTTGGGTTAATGTGTACTTTTAGGTCTTTCTCTAGGGAGACAAGGGAGTCACCACAGTCCATGTCATCTTAGAAATTCAGCTCCTGGGCTGGCAAGGTAGGATTTCCATGCTTTAGTGAGTGGAAAACAAAAGTCATAATTCCTTGGAAACGATTTAACAATCTTCCTGGCATGCAATATGCTTTCACCACATTTAAGCATGATGATGTTATTAATGGTGAGTATGGGATGATAAAAACAATTGTAGCTGAAAGGTGAAATTATTTTTCTCTGCTATTGCTTTTAGTGAACTTGTGTTTTATGTCACCTTCCCCTTTCTCAGATAATGCAAATGAAATGAAAAGGAATCAAAATAAAATGCGTGAATTCTCTGAGTCTACTAAATGTTAGGTGGGTTTCAGAATATAAAGCAAGGGAAAAAAAATAATATGAAGTTTTGCTTTGTGAGATATGACTTTGATTAAGCATTTTTTTTCTCTTCTTCATTGTTATTATTAATAAGGAGACCTTGACTATGTCATTTAACTAATCTGGGTTCATCTGTGTATCTTTCTGAACACTGGAGGAACAATTTAATTTGTTGTTGGCAATGATGACATAACTAACAGTCCTGGACAGCGCTTTTTTGGACTAATACTTCTATAACTTGTTGCACTTCCTTCTGTCTGTAATTTCATTTTTTGAATTTGAAATAAAGTTTGAATTAAAAAAATAATGCAAGGGGTTTGGGTGCTGGTATGGAGTAGCAGGAGGATATCTTTCTCATGGGGCTTTGTGTTTGTTTACGCTAATCCCTATGGCATATAGCTGTTTATGGGTAAGGCACATAGTTTCCCAGAGATATAGGACTTAGCTGCTTCAACAAATGGAGGGAGCAGGAGAGAGAGGGAGGGAAGGATGGAGGGATATGGTAGGAGATTGGGAGAGAGAATGAGATATTTCTCCTGTACAAGTCTATTATATCTTTTTGAGCTTGAAGGGACAAGAGGGCTGGGACCATTAAAGCTCTTTATTTCATCCAAGCAATTTAGCATTGGTGGGATTAGGAAAAGGGGGAAAGTAAAGGGAGTTTCAACATCTGGGGATATATCTAATCATTTTTAAATTTGCAATATATTTTGTTGAAGTATGCTGAGAACTGCAGAATCCAGAAGAGTAGAATCTGAGTGCCACTGAGTATTCATTAGATTGCTAGCAGCAACATCACTTATTTTAGCAGATGATACAACAGCTTCACTAAAGTGTGGTGTTTCTTGCAGCTGTATGAATGTGCCTTTGACTTAAATGAAAAGAAAAAAAAAATCCTGCAGTGCAGTTTCCAATAATTTCATTCTCCTTGTTACCACTTAAAAATTCTCACTGATTGAGATGTTACATATCATTTTGAGCAGTGTTAACTTAATTATTTCTTATCTGCTGAGGATTTAAACATGCTGGTGTAGCTGGCATTAATTATTAAATAAAGGAGAAAATGATCTGTAGAGCAGAGATGTACTATAGATGAAGCCGTGTTTTTAATCTTCCCCTTAACTTCATCTCTCATTTTTTCAGACTTCAAAAAATTCATGGTACCTGCAAATTAATTTTAGATAAAATAGGGAAATTTTAAGTACAGGAACTGCAAACTTAATAGTCTGTTTTATTAATGAAGGGTTTGCTTATCAGCACCTTTAATTTTTTGAAATGCTTCCTTCTCAAGCATAGCAGGAAATATTGAAATGTCAGACCCCCATAGGAGCCACCAAAATATTCATGAGTGCCTCAGAGAATCTTATCTATGTACAAAGAGAAAGAAATATGCCTAGATATAGATCAGGGAAAAACTTAATTTTTTTCCTTCATGAAATGCCGTACAAATGAAGATGTATTCTTTTCTGATATAATTGAAATTTAGTTCTCATACACTGGCAATACATTGTCTATTCATTCATCAAAACATAACATGATTGCTAGTTAGAGATGATAGGTAATAGTTAAGAGAGTGATAAATACAATTGAAATGATTTTTTTTCATTTTAAAGATCAAAAGCTCATACTTTAATGGGGCTGGAAAAAGAATCCCAGGCAACACACAATGAATCCCATATCCATCTCATTCTTTAATCATAAACAACCCTGAAATATCTTCTCACTTTAAGGCTTTACCTTTCATTCACATTAAATTTGCCTGCTGCAATTACAGTTAAGTTATACTATCTAACGTGTTTATTCAGGTTCTAATGATTTCTCAAGAGAAAATATATTTTTTTTCTCTTGGGCAGATTTTCTATCTTCTGTTAATGCTTGTAACACCCTTTTCATCTTTGATTTAGGTAGCTTTGTTCTTCTTCTCTATAGAAGGCATATGTCCTTAAATCCAGATTTATTTTTCCATATAAACTCCATTTTGAGACACCATTTAATAAATGCCAGCTCATAATTTTGGCTTTCAAAATGAAGTTAAAAGGGACAAAATGTTGAGAAATAGATAACAGGGAAAGATTAAAATGTCTAAACGACCAAAAGAAAGCTGGGTAAAATCTTAAAACAGGATTCCTATCAAAATTATTTCATGAAATTTTTAGTGTCGACCAAGTAGACCAAAACTATTTAGAAAACAACATATTTATTCATAGCTCTCACACTATTTTTAGGGTTGGTCTTGGAAAAATCAATGACAATTAAGATATTCCCATTTAAGTGATAATTTTTATTTCATCGGTTTTAGATTCTATGGCCAGATTCTCCTTTTCTGTGTCTTGTTTAGTCAAGAAATACTCTCAGAAATCAATGGACATGATTATAATTAAGGAGTTACCATTTTAGAACCTTAAAATACAATGTGTATACTGTTTTAATTGTTCTAATAATAATTTAAGAAGTTATTATAATTTCAATATTTATTATGTGGTATCACAAAATAATTTAGAAATTACACTGCAACTATCTTAAAATGTACCTTATTTAAGCTGAAATCTTATTTAAGGTGAACACAAAATATACTGCAAAGTTCATTGACTTGATTTGGATTATTTTGATGAAGGATGATCAACCTTATAACTCCACTAGCATTTTGTTTATAATGTGCAGACAGAGATGGGGGAAAAAATGTAAAAACAAGGTCTTTAATCAAACAGCTGATTTTTAAGAGTGTGGGCCTCATTTTGGTACCAGTAATCAGTACTTCCTATCCAAACAATGACTATATTTTTAGAACATTATTCAAAGAATTTAAAGAAAATCACTCAGAGAGAGAAGTTCTATGCTTTGATCTTGTTAAGATTGTTATAGCCTCCTTTAATCTTCAACGAAGTTTTTTTGACTTGCATATCATTCCACTAAGTAAAATATTGCAGCATTTTTACTAATTATAGAGAAATGTAGAATCATCTACCTGTGGGGATTTTCATATACTGCTTGTAGGATTATAAATCAATAGCTTTCTGAGAAGAAACAACACTGAATATTCACAAACTGATTGACTTGGGATTATCACTTCAACTAGTTGTTGCTAAGGAATAATGCATAATATGCACCTAGGTATATGTATAAAGATCTTTCATTACTGTTCAGTTTACAACGGAGGAAGCAAATTGGAAACACTAAAATGACCAAGATGAGAATGGAATTAATAAATAATGGTGCACTGAATTCCAGTATACTAGAATACTTTACATCAACCAAAATGATGTTAAAGAAATCTTTAATGAAATGAAAGATTAAATAAAATCTACTTATTTGGAAAATACAGTTGCTTTGGTTGCATTTATTTGTGTTGATCTCATTTTTGTTTGAAAAGCTTATTCCATTTTTAGAAGGAATAAAGTCTTACAATGCACACTACAATTTTTTTTTTTTTTTTTTTTAGGTACTGGAACCAGGGATTGAACCTGAGACCTTGTATGTGGGAGGCAGGCACTCAACCACTGAGCCAAATCGGCTGCCCTGAGTTGGTTTTTTCATTTGTTTGCTTGTTGTTGTTGTTTTTTAGGAGGCGCCAAGGACTGAACCAGAGACCTCCCATGTGGGAAGCAGGCATTCAACCTTTTGAGCCACATCTGTTCCCCAAAATCTTAAAATGCAAAAAATGTTCAATCTTTCTACCATTTTGAAGTTTTAAAATAATAAGCAATATAAAGTGTTCATTTTTTCAATCCAATGAGTATTTATATTAAACCTTTTGAAAACATTTACTACTTCATTTAAATCTTGAACCCCCTGGGAAGACTGAGCTTGGGAGACATAGCCAAAAGTTGTTTCCTACAGTCTTCAGGTACTTCACATAAACTCTGTTGAAATACAGGCACCATTCTGTTCCCCTCTTTTTTCCCTCTCTCCATTCTTCTACTCTTGCTCCCTTCTTCCTCCATTTCTTCTCCAGTTCTCCCTTCTCCTACTCTCTCTCTTCCTTCTTTATCATTGCTGTTGCTGTTATTCATTCTATCATTAGGTTCCACACACCTTTGGCTCACCCCTAACAAAGCCCCTTCACATTTCTTGCACTGACTTGTATTTGGATTCCCCTCTAATCTCTGATTTTTGTGAGGGGAAGGACCTTCTTGCTCATGACTGGCAGCCCAGTGCCTCCTCTGCCCAGCTGTGAAAATTTATGAAACAATAAATAATTCTTTTCCTCTGTGATGATAAGGAGTTTTTATGGGAGGAGTGGGGTGAATATAAATGATCACTGAGTGAAAACTATTGAAATAGAAGAAAAAAAGCAGATGCCTGACTTTTACACTACTTTCTCAACCAAATTTCTTTCCCCAATTCAGAAGGCAGATTCAAGCTGATACTTACATTGCTATGCACAGTAAGGCAAAATAAATGACAAATAGCAGAGGCTAACCTTTGTAAATGTTTAGATTCATACAGGGTATTTTATTTTTAGATTATTATTAGTAAATATTACATTTTTTATTCAGATATCATCTATGCTTTAGAAAAATAGAAATAAGGTACACCCAAATAAAAAAAGTATTAGGTCCTCCAAGTTGAGATTAAATTCATTTTCAGAAGACCAGAACTTTGGTCTCTGGTTTAGCAATATTAACTACTCTTTATTATCTATTATGTGTATATTAAACACTCTCCTAAGCACTTTATATATATATATATATATTTAATCATCATATATATATATATATAATCATCATAACAACTCTCTGAGATGGATATTATTTTTTCCAGTTTATAGATGATAAAACAGCCTAATAAGTTAAGTAACAATCCTAATTTAAATGCAGCTTATACCTGGACCTTCTGAGAACAAATTATAGGTATGTTTTATCCAAAGCATATATTCTATTTTCTTCTGTTGACTTTCTAATAATGGCTGTAATAGGATTTTACATATAAAATACCCATTGATTTAGAATGAAATAGATAATATCTCAGAGCTGCAACTAAAAAGGACTTTAATGATATCATGGAGACTGCAGTAGCAATGACCATAACCTTAACACACTCTAAAAAAGAGACTTGTGCTATCATTCTTTTTTATGCCACCTATGCTGAACCATTTATGAGTTCATTATATATTGTATAGTATGGTAATAAAGATGCTGCCCTCATATTTTAAAATGTGGCCTTTTATAATAAATACCAGGTTAAAGGTAGTATTAAAATGATCCATTCATCCTTTATATTACTGAAAAATATCTAAAAACTATGTTAACAATCAGAAGTTTGCTCTCAACATCACAAATACTTGATTAACAACTCTCTTCATTCAAAAGTCTTGGTAAAAATCTGGTGTGACCTCTTCAGGAATGCATTCAAGAGTTTGCTTGGATGCCATCAGGAAGACATAGATTATCACAGGGCCAGCCCTGAACAGGTGACTAAAGAAGGATTGAAAATCTTGTCTGGTGAAAGATATATCATCCAAAGACCTATGCAGTGAAGTAATCAAGTGAGACATGAGGCATCACAGGCCAAATGGTACTCCCTATTTGCATGGGAATGGTGACATTCAAAGCATAGAGCCTTGATCACTAAGGATCCACAAATGTTTACTAATGGTGAGAATAGCACAGAGCTGTTACCTATTACTCAGCCATTTTCCTAGCAAAGCTTTGGACAAAAGATTAATCAAGATTCATCTTATCGGTTCCTTCGAGGGCTAAAGAGACCCATGGGAGTTATGGTCATGGCCGATGGGGTTAACTACCAGGTCAGATGGCCCCTTTTTGGAACTGGTGTTTATGTGTGATGAATCTGGACTCAGATGGGATCTTCCTTCATAAGACTTTCATGCTAAGGTGATGGAGGTGCAGTTAATGTTGGGGTTTAAGATATATTTAGCGGATTTGAATCTCTGGACTGACAATGTCATAGCCAGGTCCTGAGCCTCAACAGACTCCAGCACCTACAATATGATTTATTGGACTTATCACACTCAGCTAAGATGGAGTTGAAGAAGGACAACCACCACACCATGGAGCCTAGAGTGATTACAACTGAAAGTGGGAGGATTGCATCCAACATCCATGTGGAATCTGAGCCTCCTCTTGACATAGAGGTGCAATGGACACAACCAATCCAATGTCCACATAGAAGAGATGGCATTGGATTGGGAAAAGTGGACATGGTGGCTGATGGGTATGGGGAAAGGCAGGAAGAGATGAGAGGTGGAGGCGTCTTTGGGACATGGAGCTGCCCTGGATGGTGCTTCAGAGGCAATCACCAGACATTGTAAATCCTCACAGGGCCCACTGGATGGAATGGAGGAGAGTATGGGCCATGATGTGGACCATTGACTATGAGGTGCAGAGGTGACCAAAGATGTACTTACCAAATCCAATGGATGTGTCATGATGATGGGAACGAGTGTTGCTGGGGGGGGGGGGGGGAGAGGTGGGGTGGGGGAGTGGGGTTGAATGGGACCTCACATATATATTTTTAATGTAATATTATTACAAAATCAATTAAAAAAAAAAGATTCATCTTAAAGGAGAAATGTTTTTCTTTCATAGTTTTGTGAGGAGTTTCTCAAGTAATTGTCAATGCTCAGGAAAAAAAGTGAGAGAGCTGAGAAAGCCCTGAAGTAACATAAGTAACATAAGATCCTTCGGGGTAAGAGCCATCCATGACTTATTTTATTTTTAAAGACTTATTTACTTATTTCTCTCCCTTCCTCCCCCCGCCCCCGCCAATTGTCTGCTCTCTTGTGTGCATTTGCTGTGTGTTCTTCTGGCATTCTCGGCAGCATCGGGGATCTCAGTCTCTTTCTGTTGCATCATCTTGCTCTGTCAGCTCTCCGTTTGTATGGAGTCACTCCTGGGCAGGCTGCACTTTTTTCATGTGGGGCGGCTCTCCTTATGGGGTGCACTCCTTGGGCATGGGGCATCCCTCGTGGGGGTCACCCCTGCGTGGCACGGCGCTTCTTGCGCATGGCAGCACTGTGCATTGGCCAGGTCACCACAAGGGTCAGGAGGCCCTGGGTCTGAACCTTGGACCTCCTATATGGTAGGCGGACACTTTATCAGTTAAAGCCAAATCTGCTTCCCCATCCACGACTTTTAGAAGGTCATGTGCTCTTGGTAGGACACAGTATCTGAATTTATTTTCTTATCACCTGACAGGGTGAGTATTTGGAAAAGATTATCTCTGTCTATGATTTTGTACACTTTTGTAAAAGCTGCCCATTTCCTCTTCACAAATACACACGCATACACACACATAAACATGTTTTCTTCTACAATGACTGAGAATGTTGGGGAAAATGCTGCATATTTGACCAATTTAATAAACAGTTTGTGATGATTAGGCTAATGTGTCTACTCGGCCAGGTAATGGTACCCAGTTGTTTGGCCAAGCAAGCAGGGGGCTAATTTTAACACAAGAGCAGTTCATCGATTTTAATCATCAGTCAGTTGATGCATAGATGGCTGGTTATATCTATAATCAGCTGAGGAGATTGCTGTCAGCAATGAGTGACGTCTCATCCAATCAGTTGAAGGCCTTAAAAGGGGAAGTGAATTCATCATTCAGAGAAAAATTCCCATTTCTACTTCAGATAGCCAGCATCTCCTGGGAAACTCATCAAGGACCTTCATTGGAGCCCCTGGTTTGCAGTCTGCCCATGGTTGCATGAGACAATTTTATAAAATCCCCTACTATTCAGAGACATCTCCTGTTGGTTCTGTTCCCCTAGACAACACTGAATAATACAGTGCCCATTTAATCACCAGAAATTCACACACACACACACACACACATCAACACATTTTCCTCTGCAATGACTGAGAATGAAAATGCTGCATGTACAACCAGTTTAATAAATAGTCTAAACTTGAAATCTTCCCCCTGCCCCGAGATGGCTACCCCATCTATTTCCTTGTATCTTTTTGCTTGTGGTTTGTGCTTGCTGTCTGCTCATTGATTTTTGCTTGTTGTCTGCTCATTTTTTCTTCAGGAGGCACCAGGAACCAAATCCAGGACCTCCTACATGGGAGGCTCTACTGTTTGAACTACATCTATTCCCTGTTTGTTTTTGTTTTTGCTCATTGTCTGCTTGTTGTTTTTTTTTGTTTTTTGTTTTTTGATGTCTGCTCATTGTTTGTTTGTCTTCTTTAGGAGACACTGAGAACCAAACCCAGAACCTCCAATGTGGGAGGTGGGAGCTCAACTGCTTGAGTCATATCTGCTCACTAAACTTGAAATTTTTTAAATCTTTTTTATGTTTTAACTCTCTGGTCACTTTTAAGCATAACAATTCAGCCTTCAGTAGAAATTTGTTCTCATGTCTAATCATATTTATCATTTCCTCTCCTTCCCTGAGGTCATGCTGGGCTTTAGCTAGATGGATTTGGATCTGTTCTTTCATTTCTTTTCCCTTCCCTCTTCCCCAATCTCTTTTCCTTTTTTGTTATGGTAGTGAAAACTAGGGAGTAGGAAAGAGAAAAACGACTCACTGCTATTGTTGCTCCTTGGTTTGACAAGAAAAGTATTGTATGTTGATCTTCCACAGTAGATCAGCCTTCTTCACATGTTGGGAAATGTGACCACTGAAAATCTTACATCAGCATTTGAAAATGTTCAAACATCATAAGGAAGAGTAATTTTTCTAGATTTTACAAGAATCTGATTTTAGTTGTCAATTATGGACAATGACACAGCATTATATAAAAATAAATGTCCTATAATACAAATATGTATGAGACAACTCAAATATCTATCAGCTAATGAATGGATAAATAAAATATGGTATATCCATACAAAAGAACACTTTTTGGCAAAAAATAAGCATGAAGTACTGGTGCACATTATAATGTGGATGAACCTACAAAGCATCATTCTAAGTGAAAGAAGCCAAATACAAAAGACCACGTATTATGTGATTTAATTTATATGAAATATCTCAAATAGGCAAATGTATAGAAATGGAAAATCCATTCATGGTTATCTAGGAAGTAGTGTGTAGCAGGGAATGGGGAGTGACTCCTAATGGTCGTGAGGATTCTTTTGAGGGGGATGAAAATGTTCTAAAATTGGATTGTGGTAACAGATATGCAATCTTCTGAATTAAAAAAAATTGAATTTTATACTTTAAACAAGTGAAATGTGTGACATGTGAATTATATTTCAATAAACCTGTTAAAAATTAAAAAAAAAACCATGAATATATGGATTTTTTAGGAAATGGGGCAGTTAATGGTATAGATATCTTTACAAACCCCGAATTTACATTCTATGATATAACCCAGGAAAACATGGGTCCAGAGCCACTGTAAAACAGCATGCGTTTGTTTTAATGAAAGATATTGGTCTAAGACAGTGAGTTATCCTGAAGAAAAGTGTGCATTCTGCGATGTGCAATTCGACAGGAGCAACCTTGGCTGTTTATTTACTTTCAGCATTGTATGACATTCTTAAATTTATGCATGCATATAACTATGGATTATATTTTCTAGTTTAATTTATTTTAAAATGTATAAAATAGACAAGTGTCTTAAAAATTTCCTTGAAAGTAAACCACAAATTGAATACAATATCAATAATGCATCTATAGGCAAGCAACAAAATAACAGCAGAGCTGACACTTCTTCTAGGCTTAATACAAGCTCTTTCTTAACTAGGTTTTGAGGTAAAACAATCGGGAAAAACTTGCCAAAAACCAGACCAAAACTTTTTAAACCATCAAGAAGACTCTGAAATTTGGATTTACACCCACTCCTTTTAATGATTATCGTCCCCTTTTGTATATACTGTGCTTTGGTTGATTAGCGAGTGATAATAGGAAAACATAGCACATTGGAAGGTTTTTTAGAGCTAAGAGTCCAGAACACAAAGAACAAAATCAGTAATGTTTAATAAAATCACATGGGAGTCAAATGAGCATTTTACACAATTTCACTAAACTAGATGTTTAGAGGATTCTTATTTAACAATGAAAGACAGGAAGAAAGAGGAGGAGGAGGGGTGGAAGGAGGTGATGGTAGGAGAAAATAAGAAGGAAGAGAGAGGAGGAGGAGAGGAAGAAGGGGGAGGCATCACCAAATAGCACTGAAGAAAACTTTGCTTTTCCAGCCAAGTTCAAAATGGATGAAGAAAGCATTTTTAAAATGCTTTCAAAATGGCTAAAGTAAAATGGTATGGCAAACACACACACAAAAAAACTAACCTCATTTCTTGGCTCAGCAGATATTTTTAAAAGACAAAGATAAACATGGTAAAGACTTGAATGAGTGACTATAAAGAAAAATTACATGTGAAAGTTTTGTTCCATATTTCAGTGAATGTACAGATGTTTCTAGCATTGTTCTAATTTATGGACTTTGTTAGATTACGATGAACAGAGAGCTGTGTTGAGATACACAGCCTCAGACAAAATAAAGTCCTAACAAAATGTTTGCCCCTTTCATTAACAATATTTTTTGGAGAATTTTGTTTTACTACTGATAGAGTGACTACTTTGACTTAAAACGAATTTCTCATAAGGACACAGAAATAGCACCACACATGAAATTTATTCACTGATCATTTGTAAGCAAGTTATATTAGTAGGGAAGTTGAGGCCAGAAATGTTCAAAGTATTACATGTGGTTAAGTCTATTAAAATAAAAAGACATTTACAACATTATACTTTCTTTTTTATAATGTTTTATAATAATATCCAAATTGAAAAAAATTTTTTATATTACACAGAAATTCTTGGGTTACGTTTGAAAAAGTATTTGAAACGGTTGTCAAAAAATATTGTTCTTTTATTAAAAAGAAAGGTGTAAATCCTCACAGGGCCCACTGGATGGAATGGAGGAGAGTATGGGCCATGATGTGAACCATTGTCTATGAGGTGCAGAGGTGCCCAAAGATGTACTTACCAAATCCAATGGATGTGTCATGATGATGGGAACGAGTGTTGTTGGAGGGGGGAGAGGGGGGGTGGGGGGGGTGGGGTTGAATGGGACCTCACATATATATTTTTAATGTAATATTATTACAAAGTCAATTAAAAAATAAAAAATAAAAAAATTAAGTCAATGAGAAAAAAAAAAGAAAGGTGTTTCAAATATTCACACTTGTGCTTGTGTGTGAGAGAAAGGAGAGAGTGAAAGAGAGAATGTGAGAGAAAGAGATGCCACTTAATAACATGTTATCTAGCAGATAATACTAAACAACTCGCTTAAAAAAGAAAAGAGGAGTGAGTGAATAAATGTATAATAGTTGATTGCTTAACAGTGCATTTTCTTTTTCTGTGGTTGCATAACCAAGTACCACAAACTTGATGGCATAAAAAACAGTTTTGGAGGGTATGAAATTTGGAGGGCTCAAGTGTGAAGTCAAAATGTCAGCAGCGCTATGCTCCCTCTGATGTCTGCAGGACTCTGGCGGTGGCTTGCCAGCAATCTGTGGCATAGCTCAATCTCTGCTTCCATCATATGGCTGTTTCTCTCTGTCTGTCTCCTACTAATTATGTCCAACTTTCCCTTCCTTATAATGATACCAGTCATATTGAATTACCCCACACTAATCCAGTTTGACCTCTGTATTAGTCAGGGTTCTCTAGGGAAACAGAATCAACAAGAGATACCTGTCAATAGCATGCGGTTCTTTAAAAAAAAAAGTCTCTCAGGCAGCCGTAAGGATGCACAAGTCCAGGTTCCACAGGCAGGTCAAAACCAGGAGCTGCAAGGAAAGTCCAGTGAAGGTGGCGGACTTGGTCCACTGGTTATGGCGTCCATCTACCATATGGGAGGTCTGCGGTTCAAACCC
This sequence comes from Dasypus novemcinctus, assembly GCF_030445035.2. Lineage (NCBI taxonomy): Eukaryota > Metazoa > Chordata > Mammalia > Cingulata > Dasypodidae > Dasypus > Dasypus novemcinctus. Next base: position 66,021,334 of record NC_080683.1, on the reverse strand, counting down.
CTGGCCTCCTTGACCAGTGTGGAGCTGGCCCATGCTCAGTGCTGAGGTGCGCAAGGAGTGACCTGCCATGCAGGGGTGTCCCCCACGTAGGGGAGCCAAACGCGCAAGGAGTGCACCCCATAAGGAGAGCCGCCCAGGGCGAAAGAAAGTGCAGCCTGCCGAGGAATGGCGCTGCACACACGGAGAGCTGACACAACAAGACTATGCAACAAAAAGAAACACAGATTCCTGTGCCGCTGATGACAACAGAAGCAGACAAAGAAGATGCAGCAAATAGACACAGAGAACAGACAACTGGGATCGGGGGGAAGGGGAGAGAAATAAATAAATAAAACAAATCTTTAAAAAAAAAAGTTCAGTGAAGGTTCTTGACAAGTTTTGGGAGATGTTGGCAGTCCAAAGAAAAACTGGGAAATTCTCCCCCAATGCAGATATCACTTCCCCTTTTAAGGCATTCAAATGATAGGGTTAAGCATCACTCATTGCTAATGGGATTCTCCCTGATTGATGCAGTTATAACCAGCTATCTATGATTTACCACTGCAGTAAAGTCAATGGTGACTAAAGTACATAAATGCCCTTGTGTACAGTTAGCCCAGTGCTTGCTTGACCAAACAACTGGGCACAATTACCTGGCCAAATTGACACAATAGCCTAACCATCACAACCTCATTTTAACTAATAAGAATTTCAAAGATTTTATTTTCAAATAATATCTCATTTATGGGATCAGGGATTAGGATGTGAACATGTTTTGGGGGACACAATTCAATCCATAACATAGGGAAAGTAACTGCTTAGGGTGAAAAATAGAAAGGAAAAGAATCATGCAGTAGAGAAAGCATTTCTAAAATTGGTATTTGGAAGTGTTTCCATCATTAAGAAATTAAGCAATTTTTTGCTCAAAAATATGTATGTCATTTACAAAAACACCCTTAGGTATATATTTAAAATTGAAAACAGAACTCTATTTATTTTAAAATGCTCTAAATGAAGAACTATAGTAAGGTTTGGACCCAATTGTTAAAATATGTATATTAAGCAATTCCCAAATAGTTTACAAGACCAATTACATGTACATTTCCTAACCAAATTGAAAACTAAAATCATTTTTGAAATAGGTGGTGGAACTAAACACTGAGTAACCAGATTCAGAAGGGATAGCCAATAATATTCTTCTTTAATTTGGATCCATATATCCTAATAAATTATTTTCCCTATGACAGCCATTAATGAATTTTAAAAATAATGAAGCATATTTACTTTTAAATTATTCTTACTAAATATTATATTTTAAGGGACTAAAAATGTCTTTGACAATTCATAAACAAATATAAGTAAAATAATTATTTAAAAGTATTATTAGTTGTAATTATCTCATTTAAAATTTTTTTTCTTATCTTTTATAATATACATATTTATGTTAGTTTATTAGTCAGTATTCTCTAGAGAAACAGAATCAACAAGAGATACTTGTCGATAACAAGAGTCTCTCATGTAGCCATGGGAATGCACAAGTCCAGGTTCTGCAGGCAGGCTGCAACCAGGGGCTCCAATGAAAGTCCAATGAAGGTCCTTGGTGAGTTCTGGGAGACGTTGGCTTTCCGAAGATGAGCTGGGAAATTCTCACTCAATGCTGAAATCAGTTCCCCTTTTAAGACATTCAACTGATTGGAGAAAGCATTACTCATTGCTGATGGCATTCTCCCTGACTGTTGTAATTGTAATCAGCTATCTATGATTTACCACTGCAGTAAAGTCAATGGTGACTAAAGTACATAAATGCCCTTGTGTACAGTTAGCCCAGTGCTTGCTTGACCAAACAACTGGGCACAATTACCTGGCTGAGTTGACACATTAGCCTAACTATCACAGTTAGTATTCCTCTGTCTGAAAGAAATAGTCTTAATGATAGATTAAGAAGTAAATTGTGCATTTATTTCATAAGAAGTTTGGAGATAGGCAGTTCGAAAGTTGGTTCAGCAGCTCAGTGATTTCTTCAAGAAACAATTTATATAAAGAAATAAATATGCCTGTATTGGTAGATGTGGAGTTGTGTGTTATCAAGAAAGCTTTGCAATACTGAACATACCTTACTCATAGTGATGTTTGTAAGAATATGATAAATTTTAAGGTTTCTAATTAATCAATTTAGAAAGTGAAGTAGAAATGTATCACCAATAAGTGAATGAAATTTCTCTCAGGAGAATAGAAATGGTGGATGGCTTGAATACTTCAGTCTTTGACTTTTAAAAATGACATTTGTGTTTGAAGGGAAACTACTGAGAGTTCTAAAGGACTTCAAATAAGTAGAACTAAAACAATAAAAAAGGGTGAGTAAAATAGCTATGGTAGTGTCACTTTGAATAAATAAACTGACTCACCACAAATAACAGATTGACCTGTATAAAATTGTTTTAGTTTGCTAAATTGCTGAAAGTGGATACCATAAAATGTATTGGGTTTAACCATGGGAATTTATTCTTACAAGCTTACAGTTTTAAAGCCATGAAAATTTCCAAATCGACGCATCATCAAGACAATACTTTCTTCCTGAAGACCAGCTGCTGGTGACCCTGGACTCCTCTGCCACATGACAAGGCACATGGCAGCATCTGCTGGTTTCTCCTTTCTCTTCCAGGTTTCCTTACTTTCAGCATATTGCTTCTGTGCCTTTCTGTCTCCTTCTCTCTCTCTGCTCATCCAGTTTATAAAGGACTCCAGTAAGACGATTGAGACCCACCCTGAATGAGGAGGGTCACACCTTAATTTAAGTAGCCTCAGGTTTTGATCCTGCTTACACCAACAAGAATGGATTAACTTTAAGAAAATACTTTCCTGAGATATTTACAGATTCAAATCCCTGCAAAGTTATAATATTATTAGACTACAATTGTTCAGAAAAAAATATTTGATCTCTTTTTACCTCCAAACTGGATTTAAGATATCTTAAAAAAATGCTGTTAGTTAATATGCATTAAATATAAATTAATTTGAAATAAACTTTAAAATAGAGTCATGGAATTAGTAAGTCAACAATATTTATTTGCTGAACATAAAAGATGGATATAGTTTTTCAGATTGCATACAATCCAGTTAGGATAAAAGCACAAATATGGATGGAAAAAAAATTTAACCAAATGTAAGAAGGGAAAATATACAAAATAACTTTCAAATTATAAATCTGTAAATTGCTAAGTATGTCAATACTTAAACCTGTTAAAAATAAATAATTGAAGCCAAAAGGAGTCATCAGAAAAAGATTTATAATTGATGTCAATATTTTACTTATTTTTTAAAGAAGGAACCTCCCTTGTAGCTGAGAAATAGAATGCTTATGTATACTTCCAGATTTTCTGAAATATTTACAAATTAGACTGGCTATCTTGACATGTATTTTATCATTTGTCTTATATTCTTCATCCTTTTATGTTACTATTTTTATTAAATATTGCTTTTAAAGAAAGATGAAAGGGATTTGCAAGACTTCCAATTTTTTTTCAGAGATTCCACTATCATCTACTCTTTTATTATGTGAGACACATGTGCAGTAAATATAGTATTCATTTTAATATGTTGGTAAATAGGAAATGAAACCTATGATAACCTGCTTCTTTTTATCCAACCCATCCAGATGGGACATTGCTGCCCTTGCTGGCCCAGGGCATGCCACCTGGTCTTGTAGTCACTGCATGAGAGATGTGTGAAGTCACTAGACTGAGTCTATGTGGTCTGTGGGGACATGGGGAAATACATGTTAAAGTACGTAAAATATGTACTATAAATAAAGACCAGTCAAACCATAGAGTGGACTGAAAGTTCTTGCTAGAGTGGTTTTACTGTTAGTGTAAAACTAAAGCTACTCAATTATTTTGTATTTGGTAAACCATTTTTATTATTTACTAAAATCATTTCGCAGCAATGAAGTGGTTTATATTTTTTGAGAAATTTACTTTTTTCTTATTTTTCTACTGTTTTTACTTCTAATTTCTAAGTGTTTCAAAAATCTTCCTGAATCTTAATTTCTCAATTACATTTTGTCTTTTTATTGTTGAGTTGTATGATCTCGTTACATCTTGGATATTAAACTCTTATTGGATATGTGATTGCCAAATATTTTCTCTCATTGAGTTGGCTGCCTTTTCACCTCTTCGACAAAGTCCTTTGCAAAGGTGTTTAACTTTGAGGATGCCCCATATATCTGTTTTTTCTTTTGTTGATAGTGCTTGCGTGAATGATTTAAGAAACTACTGACTACCACAAAATCTTGAAGATGTTTTCCTACATTTTCTTCTAGTATGAGTTTTGGTTGTTGTGTTATATTTAGGTCTTTGGTCCATTTGAGTTAATTTTTTATAAAGTTGAGAATGGGGTTCTCTTTCTTACTTTTCAGTGTAGATATCCAGTTCTCCCATCATTTATTGAATAAACTGTTCTTGCCTTGCTGGGTGGGTTAACAGTCTTGTCAAAAATCACTTGAGTGTAGATGTAAGGGTCTTTTTGTGAGTTCTTCATTTGGTTATATTGCTCAATCTATTTGTCTTTATGCCAGTATCATGCTTTTTTTTTTTTTATCCACTGTAGCTAAGTAATATGCTTTAAACTGAGGAAATGGGAGTCCTCCAAATTCATTCTTCTTTTTTTGAAACACATTTTTGGCCATTTAGGCCCCCTTACCCTTCCAAATAAATTGAATTATTGGTTTTTCTATTTCTGAAAAAAAAAAGCTTTTGGGATTTTTATTGGGAGTGCATTGAATGTGTAAATTATTTTGGGTAGAACTGATATCTTAATGAAATTTAGCCTTACAATCCATGAGCACAGAATGTCCTTCCATTTATTTCAGTCCTCTTCAGTTTCTTTTTTTTGTGATTTTCTGAATACAGGACCTTCATGTCCTCGGTTAAGTTTTATTCCTAAATATTTGATTGTTATATTCACTATTATAAATGGATTTTTTTCTGATTCCCTCCTCATATTGCACATCAATAGTGTACAGAAACACTATTGATGTTTGCATATTAATCTTATATCCCACCACTTTGCTGAACTCATTTATTAATTATATTAATAAATCTATTCATTTATTAATTCTAGTAGCTTTGTTGTGGACTTTTCAGGATTTTCTAGATATAGGATTGCATCATCAGTGAATAGTCAAAGTTTTACTTTTTTCCTTTCCTATTTGCGTGCTTTTTATTTCTTTATCTAGCCAACTTCTAGCTAGAACTTCTGGCACAATATAGAATAAAATGGTGACAGTGGGCATCCTTTTCTTCTTTCAGATCTCAGGAGGAAAACTTTCAGTCTTTCACCATTGAGTACAATGCTCTCTGTAGTATTTTCATATATACACTTTACCATATTTAGAAAGCTTCCTTCTATTCCTATATTTGGGGGGGGGGGTTCTTTTCTGTTTGTTTGTTTGTTTGTTTACTTGGTTGTTTGTGTTTTATCAAAAGGGGTGCTGTATCTTGCCAAATGCCTTTTCTGCTTCAAATGAGAGGAGCATGTAATTTTTCTTCTTCAATTTATCAATGAGGTTTTTATACTAATTGATTTGCTTGCTATTAAACTATACTTTCATGCCTTGATCATGGTGTTTAATTCTTTTCACATATTTTCAGATTCAATTTGCAATTATTTCTTGAAGATTTTTGCATCTGTATTCATTAGAGATAAGGATCTGTAATTTTCTTCTTTCACAGTATATCTGTTTTTGATTTTACAGTGATATTGGGTTTATATAATGAATTTGGTAACATTCTTTTATGTTCAATTTTTTGGAAGAGCTTGAGCAAGACTGGTATTAGATCATCTTTGAATGATTGGTAGAATCCACATGTGAAGTCATCTGGTCCCAAACTTTACCTCTTGGGAGATTTTTGAGACTGTTTCGATCTCTTCATATGTGATTGGTTTGTTGAGGTCTTCTATTTCTTCCAGGGTAAGTGTAAGTGATTCATGTGTTTCTAGGAATTTGTCAATCTGGTATACATTGTCTTATTATTTGGCAGCCGTTGTTACAGTATCTTCTTATGATCTCTCTTATTTCTGCAGGGTCATTGGTTATTTCCCCTCTCATTTCTGACTATTTATTTGCATCTTCTCTCTTTTTTTATTTGTCAGTCTAACTGAAGATTTGTCAATTTTGTTGATCTCAAAGAATGAACTTTTGGTTTTGGTGGTAGTTTCTATTATTTTTCTTTAATTGATTTCATTTATTTCTGCTCTGATCTTTACTATTTCTTTCCTTCAGCTCAGTTTGGGATTAGTTCACTGTTCTTTTTCTATTTCCTCCAGGTGTGTAGTTAGATTGTCAATTTTAGCTCTTCCTTCTATTTTAAAGTAAACATTGAGAGCTATAAATTTCCTTCTCAGCATTGCCTTTGCACTGTCCCATGGGTTTTGGTATTTTGTTTTCTCATTTTCATTCAAGATATGTGCTGAATTCTCTTGCAATTTATTCTTTGACCCACTGATTATTTAAGACTGTTTTATTTTATTTAAGAGTATTACTTTTCCCCATTTCTGTCCATTAGATTCCCAGCTTCATTCCATTCTGATCAGAGAAGGAGTTTTCTATAATTGCAAATTGCAATGTTTTTCAATTTATTGAGACTTGCCTTGTGACACAACATATGGTCTATCTTGGAGAAGGATCCATGCACACTTGAAAAAAATGTATATCCTGCTGTTTGGGGTGCAATGTTTTATGTCTGTTAGACCTATTTCATTCATCATATTATTCAAGCTCTCTGTTTCTTTATTTATTCTCTGTCCAGATATTCTGTCTAATACTGATAGTGGTGTATTGAAGTCTCCAAATATTATTGTAGACACATCTATTTCTCCCTTCAGTTTTGCCACTATGTGTCTCATGTATCTTCAGTTCAGGTGCATAAATATGTGATATAATTATTTTTTTTCCATGAATTGATCATTTTATTAACATGTAATGACCTTCTTCACCTATTATAACAGTTTTGCATTTAAATCCTTTTGTCTGATATTAGTATTGCTATGCCAACTCTTTTACTGGTTACTATTTGCATAGAATATCCAACCTTTGACTTTTAACCTGTTTGTGTCCTTACATCTGAGGTGAGTTCTTTATAGACAAAATATAGATGGTTCATATTTTTTATCCATTCTATTAGTTTATGTCTTTTGATTGGGGAGTTCATTGCATTAACATTCAATGTTATTAGTATAAAACCATTACTTACGTCATCCATTTTGTCCTCTGACTTTCTGTTGTCAAATCATACTCTTGTCTGTCTTTTTACCCATCCTAATATCCTTCATTTCTACACTCTTCTCTCTCATCCTTGTTTTTTCTCTACAGGCTGTAGCAGTCCTTTAATATCTACTGTAATTCTGGTGTTTTGGTAACCTATTCTATCAGTTTTTGTTTGTCTGTGAAGACTGAACTCACCCTCATTTTTGACGGGCAGCTTTGCCAGATACAGAATTCTTGGCTGGCATTTTTTCTTTTTTAGTATCTTAAATACATAGTGCCATTTTCTTCTTGCCTTCATATTTTCTAATGCGATGTCAGCACTTAATCTTATCAGATTCTCTTGTATGTGATGCTTTGCTTTTCTCTTGCTGCTTTCAGAATCCTCTCTTTATCTCTCATATTTGTCATGATGAATAGTATGTGTCTTGTTGTAGATATATTTAGATTTTTTCCATTTGGGGTACATTGTCCTTCTTGGATATTAATAGATTTATGCCTTTCATAAGGTTTGGTAAGTTATTATTATTATTTCTTCAAAAAATTTTTTTCCCTTTTTCTATTCTGTTTTCCTTCTGGGACACAGATAATATCTATTTTTTGCATGTTTTGCATTGTCTTTCAGTTTCGTGAGACTCTGTTCTTTTTTTTCCATTCTCTTCACTTTCTGTTCTTCTCTCATTTCCAGTTTCAATGTTTTGTTTTTGAAAGGATTAATTCTGTCTTTGAGCAATTCATATCTGCTTTTATATGTCTTTATGTATTTTTAATCTCATCCATCATGTTTTTTATTCCCATAAGCTCTGTTACTTTCCATTTCAGGCTTTCAGCTTGTTCCATATGCTCACCCAGTATCTTCTTAATATCCTTTATCTCTTTAGTCTTATTTTCTTTTAATTCTTTAAATTGATTTAAGAGAGTTGTGTGATTCCCATAGATTAATTTTCTTAAATCCTCTACCTCTTCAGATTATTTGGATTGTTCCTTTAGCTGGACCATCTCTTTATGGCTTGTAATTTTTTGCTGATGTCTAGGTATCTGAATATGTTGGTGATTTTTTTCTGATTGCTCATTTCTCTCTCTTGCCTATTGGTAATATTTTTCACAGGACTTTTTTTTTTTTGATATTTTGTTAAATGTATTCTAAGTCCTTAATATTGCCCTGTTTAAATTATGAAAATCATGCCACAGATTCACTAATGGGGCACAAATTTTCTCCCAGGAGTTAGGGTACAGAGAGAACCAAAAGGAGTTTTTGTCCATGCAATTTTCAGAAAAGCCAGCAGATGTACCTTTAAAATAATTGGGTTGATATTTGCACACATTTCGGTCAACATGTAGAACTGAGAATATCCTTCATTTAGTATAATTTGTTCTCAGAAGAGGCAAAGGAAGGAGTCAACAAGTTCAAATGTATATATTGAATGAAGCTTAAGAAGGTAGCAGGAAATTTTATGAAAGAAAAATATGACAATATTGAAAGCAATTACTAGTAATTTTCAGAAAAGTCAGCAGATGGTATTCACCAGCACTCTGGTATTCACAACTCTTTCCATAGAGTTGTTTCAAACACCATTTTCCTGTGTTTTGGTCTCACCAGAACTGAGATTTAAAGCAGGCTTTGCTGGCCAAGTTCACTGAAGAAAAGCCCCCTGACTCCCCCTCCCTTTCCCTTGTAACAGTTGACAAAGAGGAAAATGTCTGTTCCCCTCTCAGTGAGCTCTAGTGACCCAGGGTTTTTACCCCAGCTTAATATCTTTGGGTTGGGGTAGGGGAACCCTTGCAGGACACCACAGGGGTTTGGTAACTCATGTTTGTTGTTTCCAGTTCTTCATCACTCTGCCACTCATCCTCCTGGGAGTTGTGTAGCACTGTCCTGGTCTGCTGACCCCCAGAGCAGATCTCTTGAACAGCTCTTGGATCTTTGTCTGTTGTTTTTGTGAGAGAATTGAGCCCTGTCTACCTAATCTGATGCCATTTTCCCACAATTCTGAAATTGCTTTTTGTGTGGTGAAAATATAAAGAAACCAATGATGTAGAAATAATCATATAATTGGTTGTATGCACATGTAATTCATATGTGTGTTAAGAGAGCCTGCATTATTCTAGCAACTGAAACAAATCATAGTTGCCAACAGTTATTACTGTAATGGCTGAAATTATAACCCTTGAATATTTTCAAGTACCTGGGTTTTTATACATACGTACTGCATGGCCTCCCTACATGAGACAAAGGGATTTGCAAAAATGACAAAGTTAACTAGCAAATATATATTCTCATAGCAAAATGTTCAGTTGTGTGTAGGCAGTTTTTAGAGTAGTCATATAAACTGATGAGACTAGAAAATTGTCCAATCAGAAGAGTGGTATGAGATTACCTCTAGTCATTAAAGTAATGCAGTTTAATTGACAGTTGCAGGACAAGGTTCAGACTAGAAATACATACATATATCATCCATATATTAGAATTTTAAGTCAAAGGACTGGGTAAGATAATCTAAGGTGTGTGTGTAGATAACAAAGAAAAGAAAGACTGAAACTTTAAATGTTTTTAGCATTTAGAAAATTGAGCAAGGCAGAATTAAAACAAGCACTTAGTAAGGACATAGGAGAACTAGAAAGTGTTTCAATGCAATAAAGTTTAACAATTTCCAATCCTGCCGATATTTCCAAAAAAGACTCAGAAATGAACACTGGATTTAGCACCATTGATGTCACTATGACAATGACATCTTGTTGTGGGTCAAGAAAGATTGAGAAGTTTTAGGTCACAGTCAAGTCATATACAAAATATAGGGTACTCTAATATATCCAACATCCTTCCCCTTTTCCCCCTTTCCATATTAATAAACTTTTTACATGTAGATGGTACATTTGTTACAACTGATGTGAAAATACTGAAACATAACTACTAATTATGGTCAATGGTTTACACTATGGTTTACATTTTAGACCATGCATTTTTATAAATTTTTGATGAAATTTAACATGGCCTGAATTCATCATTGCAAGATCATGCAGAACACTTCCATTGCCCATTAAATATCCCCTCTTTCATTCACTCTATTCCTCCCTCTCCCTCCCTTTGGGACTCATGGGGAACTCCAGGCTTCAATCCTTGAAGGCCAAGATTCACATATACTTGCAACAACACTAAGGGCTTGACACATTAGTCTGTCCTCCCCTCTTAGGAACTGCCCATGGTCTCGAGAGACACCCTCCCCTCTGTTTGAGAACGTATCTGGCCTCCCCAGGATGGGAGTCCAACTCCTTCCCACTCATTATGTGGGTCTCCACCCACTGATACAACACACTATGACAAAATGATCATTTGCACATTCTCCTGAAGACTTCCCCAGGTACATCCTGTCCCAAAAGGCCCCCATCCAACACCATAAACCAGTAACACTCCCTTGTTATATAGCCAAAAGAGATTTCTCAACATTGTAGTTGCAACCACTTACCCTCCAATCCCCAGTGTTCACTGCTTCCTCCCCCAGCCCTCCTCCCCAGTTCCTTGGACCATCTGACCAATCCTCTCAATCCTATCCCCCTGTCAGCTTTGCACCATGTGACCCAATATCATCACTACACCCCTGTCATATCCCTTTACTGCACAACTACTCACTTCCACCTTATCATAGATTTAACCTTATGGGCATTGGCTCACAACCTTCTTCTCCCTTTCTATTTCCTGTAAACTTTCCTTCCACACTCTAGCTCTTTGTGTCTGCTCAATTTGCTTATTTCATATCAGAGAGGTTATGTAATATTTGTCTTTCAATGCCTGGCTTGCTTCACTCAACATAAGGTCCTCAAGATTCATCCATTTTATCCCATATGTTAGTACTGTATTCCGTCTTACAGCTGATTAATATTCCATTTTATGTATATATCACAAAACTCCTTTGAAGACAAAATGAAAAAAAAAAAAGACACTGGGAAAGAATTGGAAGAAAATGCCACTGTACATAAAGGACAACAGATATTACAATGATGAAAGGCAAAACATCAAAAAAAAGTTTTAATATTTTCATTATTTTTTAATCTCCCAATTTCTTTTTAACTTTTAGCTTTAGTTTTTCTAAATTATTAGGTATTTTATTTCTTAAACATCATTATTTCATTTTCCTATAAATTGTATTTGGCAATAGTCTTGGCTTCATTTTTGAAAAAGTTTTGGATCACAGAAGGGTTACAACTATGGCAGGGGAGGAGAGTTGGTATGGGTGTCAGTGGGAATATATGGGAGGAAGTTCACCTGGGCATCATGTAAGATATATAAATGTGCTCAAATGCTCATGGAGCATTGCCACAGTGGGTACAGATTCACACATCAACCAAAAGAATATTGAATTCCCATCCCAGGGAGTTCTGCCACATTCTCTAATGGAACAGCAACAATTCCCCAAGTTCAGGGGCAATGACTTGTGAAGAAGAATGGTCATTGACGGGCATTTGATATTGATGACTATGCTTATAAGTCTTTGCTCTTGAAATTGCAACATAGCCTAGTGTTGTAGAGTGCCTAAGAGTTACCCCCTGAGAGCCTCCATGTTGTTCAAATGTGGCCTTTCTCTAAGCCAAACTCAGTTTATAAATGCATTACCTTTCCCCCAGTGTGAGACATGACTCCCAGGGATCAACTTCTCCAACACTGAGGGATTACTACCAAACACCAGTTGGTGATTCAACCGGAAAAAGACCTTGAATAAAAGAAGGAAAAAGGTAGACAAATGAGTTTACATAGCTAAGAGAGTTCAAAGTGAGTCAGGAGGTCATCAGAGAGGTAGCAGTTATGCATGTCTCAGAAGGATCTCATAAACTGCCAAAGTAGATACTGCCCCAAATAGTGGGGCTCCTGAGGGCTCTGGAGACACTGAGGTCCTATAGTCATGGCAGATGGCTCTGGAGTTTGGTGCCCTGCCAGTGGGCCATACTTTGGTGTTTATGCTACCAAGTGTGACAGAGTTGGACTCAGATGTGACTTCTCTAAACATGCCTCTGCTGTCCTTTTTATTTGAACCTATATTTGGTGCTGGAGTTGTTAGGTATATGTCCAAGAGACTTGAATCTGTGAGCTGTCCATGTGCCAGCTGGGTCCTGAGTCTCAACGGAGTTGCAACACCTACTATCCAGATCATTGGACTCACCCAGGACAACAAACAAGGAGGTGAGGATGGGCCCACCACACCAAGGAACCAAGAGAGTCTACAACTGCAAGCAAGAGAGTCCCATCCATCAGTTATATGGGATTGAAGCCCCTGCTCAATTAGAGGTGGAGTGGACATCACCATCTCAGAATCCTAAGGATTGGGGAATAAAATATGAACTAACGTAGACTTACTGGTATTCTACTCTAGACTTATTGTGATTCTAGCAATGGAAGAAATTATGTCATTGATGTGGAGACAGGAGGTGCTGAATTCAGGAAGAGGGAAAAAGAAGTGTAATATGGGGGTATTTTCAGGACTTGGAATTGTCCTGAATGTCATTGCAATGACAGGTACAGGCCATTATATCTCCTGCCATAACCTACAGATTTGAGTGGGAGAAAGTGTAAACTACAATGTAAACTATAATCTATGCTTAGCAGGAATGCTCAAAATGTGTTCATCAATTGCAATGACTCTACCACACTAATGAAAGAAGTTGTTAATGTGGGGAAAAGTGGGAGGTGTGGTGAGTGGGACATGTGGGAATCCCTTATATTTTCTTATGTAACATTTCATGTAATCTAAGTATCTTTTAAAAATAAAAATATAAACAAAACAAAACAAAAATAAAACAAAGAAAGAAAAATGAGAGTAGATTGATCTGAGAGAATCAGTGGTTATAATACAACTCTGTTTTATAAATAAGAGAGAGAAATGGGGTAATCCTGGATGAAAATGCAGGAGATACTTTTCATACTATAATGCTATAGTATATTCATGTGCTAAAATGAAAATATTTCATGGAGAAGGAAACATTTGATAATGCAGAAGAGGGGATATTTGCTGGCCTGAGGTTCATGATCAGAGAGAGGATGTATCACAAAGGCAGAGAAACTGGCCTAGGGAAGAGCATGGAAACAGTTTTGTAGATGTAGTAAGAGTGTGAAATACCACTCTCTGATCCTCCCAGTTTTCTAAGTGAAATAGGAATCCAGGCCATCAGAATAGAGACACTGGAAAAATTCAGAAGAAAGAAGCTGTGGGATAATTATCTCAGCAATTTATCCAAGATAGTGGAAGAGTGAATGGACTAGAGAATGCAGGAATATGACATATTTGTAATGTCTTCAATAGTAATCCTAGCATTTGGGGTAAATACAATAGCTTTCATAGGCCAATATCACCCTATGACATAATATAATAATGATAAAATAAAAGCAATTAGTAAAGGTTAATTAGTTACTATATATATCAGGCCTTTATAAGTGTTCTATTAATCCTAAAAAAAAAACAAACCATAAAATAGATGCCATTGCAACCACCATATATAATAGCTAAAGAACTGAATCAAATTTCAGAAAAAAAATTTGACTTGAATATAGTAGACTCATAACCTGTTTCCTTTTTTTTCCCCTCACATTGAGTTTGTAGTGTAGTAGTGTAGAACAAATTTATATACCAACACACCTAACATAGTTCTGAACATGTTTATCTTGAATTGGGAATCATTGAGAAAGACACACAAGATTCAAACTTAAGGATTCTGGGAATTTTCATTAACATTGAACTTTCAACAATAAAGATGGCCTATTCTCATGGTATGGCCATTTAAAAATTGTTTCAGTTCTATTTATGATAATACTTTTTCAGTATAGACAAAATTATTGCTTAATTAGTTCTGCTTGTTTACTTTAGGAAAAAGACCTTTCACTTTTAGTAGGAAAAATGCAAAGCAAGCAAAGATGTAATCTAATCATATGGGAAAAGTTTAAAATAATATTGCAATACCATGTTAAGCAATAGAAACAACTATATAGACAAATAGAGCTCTATACTGTATTTGTAATTTTACATGAGACTCTAGAAAGCTATATATTTGTTATTTTTTTTAATTTATTGAAGTATATCCCTCATACATAAACATACATAAACAATAAGTGTATAATAATAGTTGTGAGCTTACAAAACAAACATATATAACATCATACAGGACTCTCATAACTCACCCAACGACCAATAACTTGCATTGTTGTTAAACCTTTTTAACTAATAAAGAACATTGTCAAAATATTACTACTAAACAAAGTATTTTCCCCCAACCGATCCTATTATTATCTTTATATCATTTATACATGAACATACATAAACAATTAAGTGTATTGTAAAAGTTGTGAGCTTACAAAGCAAACATGCATAACATCATACAGGGGTCCCATACATCAACCCTCCACCAACACGTTGCATTGTCATGAGATGTCTGTTACAAATTATGAAAGAATATTGTCAAAATCCTACTACTAATCATAGTCCTTATCTCACACTTAGTGTGTTTTTCCCCCAAACTACCCTATTATTATTTTTAAAATATTTTTTTATGACAGAAGTTGTAAACTTATAAAACAATCATGCACATGTGCAGAATTCCCAAACAACACATCTCTATCAACACACCAAAATGTGGTGTGTCATTTGCTACAGATAAAATAATATCATCTGATTGTTACCATGTCCATAGTGTACATTTGGCTCACATTTTCCATATTGTCTCAGTATCAACACAGTACATCTTTCGCATAAATGCAAGAATTTTATATTATTACTATGAACCACAGTTCATAGGTCACTCCAGCTATATTTTTTCCCATGCTTCTCCACATTCCCAACACCCTGCAGTAGTGATGTACATTTGCTTTAGCTCACAGAGGACACTTGCATCTATACCATCAACCATAATTCTCATCCACCTCTTGGTTTACTGTGCTATCCAGTTCCTAGATTATTCTCTAACATTCTGTCAATTGGCATTTACATAACTAGACTACCATTTTCAATCACAACCCCATTTATAAACTAGCTGCTACTCACTGTATACATTTCCACACTTTTACAATAAAGCTAGTTAAAACTTCTACATACATTAAACATCAGTAGTCCACTCAGCCCTCCTCTTATCTCCTTTAAGAATCCACCACCTACTACCAGGTCTTGAAGCTATTTTCCAATAATTTCTTCTAGAAGTTTTATGGCTCTTTTATTTTTAGTTTTTTGGTCCATTTTGAGTTAATTTTTGGATAAGGTGTGAGATAGGCATCCTTTTTCCTTCTTTCAGCTATGGATGTCCAATTCTTTCAGCACCATTTGTTGAATGGATTGTTCTGCCTGAGCTGTGTGAGTTTGACAGGCTAGTCAAATATCACTTGACCATACCTGTGAGGGTGTGTTTCTGAACCATAAATTTGGTTGCATTAATCTATTATGTCTGTCTTTAGGCCAGTACCACGCTGTTTTTACCACTATCGGTAGGTATTATGATTTAAAGTCTGGAGATGAGGGTTTGCTCTTCCTTTTTATGATGTTTCTGGCTATTCATGACTCTGTATGCTTCCAAATAAATTTAATGATTGTGTTTTCAATTTTTCTTTAATGCTGGTGGAATTTTTATTGGGACTGCATTAAATCCGTATATCAATTTGAGTAGAATTGACATCCTAATTTAGTATTCCAACACATGAGCATGGAATGTTCTTCCAGTTATTCAGGGCTTTTTTGATTTGTTTTAACATTGAGTTGCAGTTTTCTGAATACAAGTGTTTTACATCATTGGTTAAGTTTATTCCTGACTATTTTAGTTTTATCTGTCATATTTTATTTTCACCACTCATTTGACACTTTTAGTTACTTTTACTGATATAATATTCATTTAGAGTCCCTCTTCAAGGCCCCTCTCTCCTGTCTTTTCTATTCAGGCTCTAGCACACTCTTTAGTGTTTCCTGAAAATCTGATCTCTTGCTTAGAAATTCTCTCATTTTCTGTTTATCTGTGAATATTCTAATTTCACCCTCATTTTTGAAAGACAGACTTGCTGGATATGAGATTTTTGGCTGCCAGTTTTTCTCTTGTAGTATCTTAAATATATTAGACCACTGTCTTCTTGCCTCCATGGTTTCGGATGAGAAATCATCACTTAATCTTATTGGGTATCTCTTATGTTTCATGCATTGCTTTTCGCTTGTTGCTCTCAGAATTCTCTTTGTCTTTGGCATTTGATATTCTGTGAGTATGTGTCTTGGAGTTGGTCTATTCAGATTTTTTCGGATGGGAGTACATTGTGCTTCTTGGACATGGATATGTCCTTCAGTAGGGCTGGGAAATTTTCTACCATTATTTCTTCAAATATTCCTTTTTCCCTTCTCTTCTTCTGGGACACCCATGACACATATGTTTGCATGCCTTTTGCTGTCATTTAGTTCCCTGAGATCTTGTTCAATTTTTTCTATTCTTTTCTTCATCTGTTCTTTGGTATGTTCACTTTCAGAGGCCATTTCTTCAAGCTCACCAATCCTTTCTTCTGCCTCCTCAAATCTGCTATTATATGATTCCAATATTTTTCTTCCTCCTAAAACTATTTTTAATATACATTTTTTGTCTTTATTTTTTTAATGTTACATTCAAAAAATATGAGGTCCCCATATAACCCTCACCCCCCACACCCCACACCTCTATGGTGTGGACCATTGACCATGAGGCGCAGCAGTGCTCAGAGATGTATTCACCAAGTGCAATGAATGTCTCATGATGATGGAGGAGGTTGTTATGGGGGGAGGAGTGATTCTAATATTTTAAAAATTTCATTTATTGCACCTTTCATTCCCATAAGATCTGCTATTTTTCGATGTATACTTTCAAATTCTTCTTTGTGCTCATCTAGTATCTTCTTAATATCCTTAATCTCTTTAGCCAGCTCATTGAATTTATTAAGATTTGTTTGAACATCTGTGATTAGTTGTCTCAACTCCTTCATGTCATCTGGAGGCTTATCTTGTTCCCTGAACTAGGCCATAGCTTCCTGTTTCTTGGTGTGGATTGTAATTTTTTGTTGGTGTCTTTGCATCTGGCTTACTAGAGTATTTTTTCTGGGTGCAGTTTCTCTCTTTAGTTTAGGACTTCCTATCCTTTCTCCCTTGCTGGTTGTGCAGTAGGAGTCAAGCATGTAGTTGGTGCTATAAACTGTGAAGGCTCAAGCTGTCCTCATTGTGCCAGGGACCAATGAAGGTTCTTCCAACTTTCTCCTTTGCTAGGGGTAGGGACAGAGTCACAGCCGTGTGGAATAATCCAAGTGTAGACCTAGACTGTAGTTGCCCAGAGAGACTGATGAAGTTTCACATCCCTTTCTTTCCTACCTGGGGCGGGGATGGAGCTGCAGGTGTGGGCAGCAATCTAAGCAGTGCGGGTCCAAGATGACCACAGTTGCCTGGTAGACTTCTGATTTTCATTCTATGCCAGCCAAAGTTACCTGTAGTTGCCTGTATAGGCTGGTACAGGGCTCCTCAGCCTCCTCCCTGCCAGAGGCAGGGCTGAAGCCTAGGTTAGGGCTACAGGCTGGTCTGCGTGAAAGAAACTGTTTCCTGCCAACACTGAGAGTTTCAGTCAGCCGGGCTTCCCCTCAGGCTGGGGTGCCACCAAAATGGCAGCCCCTGGCTTCTTTCTGACTTGGGTTGGGTATATCTTAGCCAGCCAAGTCTACCAATCAATAGCCGAAATTGGCAGCCTACTGTCTCCTCCTCCCCTGTTTCTGGGAAAATGGAGCTTCCATTTCCAGTCACAGAATAGCTCCTGGGGTGCTTGTACCACCAGAGTATGGCTTGTCAGTAATTTCTGCGGCTTGCCAGTAATTTCCCAGAGAGGTTGGCACAGGTTCTCCCAGCTTCCTCCCTGCTGGAGGTGGCCCTGGGACCTAGGCTAGACCTGCAATATGATCTGGATGGAAAGAAACCAGTCCCCACCAGCACTGGGATTTTCAGCCCACCCCCCTTCCCCTCGTGCCAGGCACAGAGTTAAGATGGTGGTTCCCAGCCTCTTTCTGACTTGGACAAGCTCAAACTTTAGCTGCTGTTCTCAGGATTATGCTGTAGTATGACTTACTCATCAGCAGCTGAAATTGGTGCCCAACTGTCTCTTCCTCCCCCATTTTGGGGAAGTGGAGCTTTCAATTCCAGCCACGGAATAGATTCCGAGGTGGTTCGTGCCTCCAGTGGAGGATGGGCACTGGACTCCATGGTGTGGAGCTTCTACTTATGAGTCTTCTCTGCAGACAGGCAGTCTCCTCCTTCCACTCCCCCAAGGACATTGCAGGATGCTCTACTGGCTTCTGGAGCCCCCCGACAGGTGCTTCAGCCAGCTCCAGAGAGCTCTGGGTGCTTACTAACTGTCCCGTAGCAGGAGTTGACTCTAGGAACTCCTTTCTCCGCCATCATCTTGCTGGTTCTTCTCTAAGTTATTTCTTTTTGTCTTAGGTTACCTTCATTATATAATCTCATTTTGAAAGTCTAATAATTAACGTACACTAATTAGTCATTGTATTGTTATCTTTCCAGATGAGGAATCTACTTCTTCTTGGCCCCTAACCACGTTAAGTCATTAATAATCAGAGCATATTCTGGTTCCTCTCTTCATACAAGGGAGCAATGTGAAGATGTGTATGAACAGTCAAACAAAAACCTACCATATTATTGAGTGTTCACATTAATTTGTGGTATAGGGTAAATAAATATTTAAATGTCATTAAAGATTAGGAAGTGTGCACTTTGGAAAATACAATAGACATTTTATTGAATTCACAATGCTATAGCAACAATTCTTGAAACTCTAAAACCTCCTACCACTGCCAGGAAAGCCATCCTTAGAGCAAACTGCTCCAAAGAAAATTTGTCTGTTCAATTCTAAAAATGGTGAGATTCTAATGAGAATGTATCTGCTGATCAACAACCTATTTCTACCATTATTTAAGTGCCATATGTAATAGTAGTCATGATAATTTTAACATTTGTATTACCATACTGAAGTCGGTTTATCTTCAGTTCTCATTAAAGGAAAGAATAAAATTCCCAGGAATCTGCCCACAAAGAAAAATATTGAAATAAGGAAACTTTGTACCATTACCACTGTGTGAGCTCCCCTACCAGTATATATTTTTCATGCACAACAGGTAAAGTAAGAATTTGTGCACCAGCATCGGTGGCGTGACTTTCTGTTTATCCTGGAGGAACTAAGTGTAATAACAAAAATATTGAAGTTAATGTTTGGATAATGCATTCAAATTTATCCTCATATATGGGCCCTCACTGTCTATAGAGGAGACATGATTTTATTACAATATTTCACACACAAAAAAATACACTGTAGAAGCCAATCATCATACTTAACATTTCTGGAGATTCAATAAGCAAAGGAACAGAGTGCTTTTGACACATGCTATTTAAAGTCTTTCCCAATGTGCAAAAGAGAAAACTGTGAATTATTTAAAAGCAATAACTAAAATATACTGCACTGTAGAAGACATGATAGCACTTAAAACCAGTCACCCTTTGAAGAGATGAGTTATGTTGCAGATGGCTCCCATCCGGCAAAACTCTTCTGTTTATAGCACTGCAGGTGGTAAAATAGGACACGGGTACAGGGGCAGAAAGGTTACAGCTATATAATTCTCTCAACAGTAAGTTCAGTGAAATTAGATTAACTTCCTAGCTTTCATTTCTTATGAGTAGTGCCATTTACAGTGGCATGGAAAGTATCATTTTGACAATTATTAAGCTTAGTTATTGACATCAGTTTTTTAATTTAGCATAGAAGTCCAAAGAAAATAACTGCATTATCCACAGTTAAAATAGATACATGGTTAAGTAGTAGATAAGGCTAAAATATGCAATTTAATGTGCTTATACAAATTTTATGAACTCCAATCTCTAGACATTCATTTTAAAACAAGAATAACTAATTTAATTAGCTCAATGATTAAGAATGAATTAAAATTAGAGTGAGGATGAATCAAGATAGACCAGGAAACAAATAGCCTCAAATCTCAGGGACTTAGAAAACCAAAAGTTTATTGCTTAATTACTCTATGTACAATGCAGGATCACAGAAGAAGTTGCTCTGATCAGCGCCACCCAAGATCTAGACAGAGAGAGGCTTCATCATCTTAAAATGCTGCCTGAAACATCCATGCCTCCACAAAGGAAGAGGGAGTTTGAGAATCTTGCACATACTTAAACACTGTAGCCCAGAAAGGGCACGTTCCACTTCTGGTCATATTTTAATACCCAAACAAGAAAATAGTCCACGTTTCACATCATAGGCTAGGTAAGTGCAATTCTCCCACATGACTGGAGAGAGAGCAGAACCAGAAATATTAGTGACCAGCAGCAGCGTTACCATGGAGGGAAATATTAGTACAAAGTAACAGAGAAACCTTGGCCAAGCCATTATTAAAATACATCTGGTTTTTCATTGTCTTTTCATAAAAGTGTCTACACATCCCTTCCTAAAGACAACACTTAGATAAGCACGTAAGACCAAATTGAGGGCAGTTAAAGGAGGGGAGAGAGGGATGCTGTAGTTTAAGAGGAAAGTTCTAACCATTGAGAGTGGAGGTAAGTTTTAGAATACCATAATATAAACTGCTGTTGAACGTAAAAGGAAAGGGACAGATAGTGTCCCTGCTGGAAGCAGGCATCTTGACAAAATTGTTGTTGAAGTAACTTTACTAAATTTCATGTAATACTTTCAAATTCTTCATATTGAAAGCACTGGAACAGACTTTTTTTTCTTCAATGTCATTAATGTAAAAATTCAAAAATACTATAACAAAGTTAACAGGATAGCTACAAAGTTACTTTGGGACTGAAAGTCTAAAAGTATATATTACCAAATTTCTGCCATAACCTGTGAATCCTATTTCCTCATTCTATTAGGTTAGTTTGTTGTTTTTTTAAATTAAGAAATGGCCCAAAATGTGGATAAACTTAGGAGAAAATGTGCACAAAACTATCAAGGAAGCCATTAAACATATTGTCACTGACCTAGCCTAGCAAAGTTGGCTTTTATTAAATGGCAGCTGTGCCTGATTAAAAAATTACGACTCCCCTCAGGAATCATGAGGGTCATTAAAAACTAAGTCATAAAATTCTCTGCTCCCTAAAGGCACACTGACAGAGAACACTTCCGATTTCCTTACTGTAATTTAACATTAACTACCATAATACTCAACATGTACTTAAAAGATTATTTAAAACAGTCATTTTACCCTTTACACACCTACCTCAAATTGTTAAATAATTGCATTAAATTAGTAAGTGAAAAATACAAATGACCTGGATTATAAATCTGGTTTGATAGCTGGTCACCTTAAATAATCATTTTCTTAGATTCATTAACGAATTTAAAACTGATTTTTATTGAGTGAATTAATATATCTTTACCTTCGTAAGTCTTATCTAGATAGGATAAGAAAACAGATCACCATTTGCTGAAAAACAATCTATGAAAATCCATAAACTTACCAAATGTTAGAGATGGAAGAGTTTGTAAATATCTTCCTAGTCTTAAATTTATAGCTCATTCTTATGAATTTTATCATATTCATTTTTTTCTTTTGTGGGAGATTCCTTGCTTTTTCTTATTATTTTAATCATTCTATCCAATTTCTTTCAAAAAGTTTTCTCTTTTCCAATTCCATTTGCAGTTAAGTCTGACAATCAGGCTACAATTATTCAGAAAATTTACAAAAAGCCAACAATGTAATTAGTGTAATGGGCCAGAAAGTCCCTCGTTGCCATCCTTCCAATATCAATGCAGAATTTCTACACGTTAGTCATTATTATTGTTAGGGTTCAGATGTACAAATTTTAGCTTCAATCTAAATTAGTGGGACACAGGAGAATGCAAGGAATGCCATGTTAGGGTGGCCCAGTGATTTCTCTTGCTCATCCCATGAACTTTACTATGACCTTTACTATAACAATTCGCTGAGTCTTTTTAGGAGACTTGGTTGTCCTTCAGAAAATATCAACATTTTGGAATACCTCTATACATCTTTTATCTATTTTCATCTAATATAAATTTGTGTATTTAATATTTCCTTAAATCTATTGATATATTCAGCCTATCTATAATCTCTATTATTAATTTCATTAGTTTATTATTTTTTATGTCTACTAGCATTTCTTTGTATTTATTTTATAGTTGAGCCTTAAGGGAAGACTCTAGTGTTTATAACATTTGAATATTTTCTGAAAGAGTGTATTTTCATCATATATACTTATCTTCCAAGAGGAATCATGTTCCTCTTTACTGTCACCTACTGACCAGAATCCTCATTATTTAAATTTTCCACTTAGAGCCTGTCGCCTTGACCATGTTAATATTCATTCCTTGAACTTTTCCAGCTTTATGTAGACAAACTTTCTTAACTTATAGACACCAGAACATCTCAAATATAGAGGAAACTTGCTCTCTTATGAAGATAAGCTTATGTCTGCTAAGTTCTTCCTGTTGAAATTATTATGATTGTGTATAAGGAGTGTCCTGGAAAGTATATAGATAATGCCTCTATTTTATCCTTACTTTATTCAGTTATGTCAACTTAAATAAGTCTCTTAAATTCCTTGAGGTTTAGAACATCAGAAAAATGAACTAAATTAAATCAATATGGCTTTCACTGCTGGAAGTTTTCACTACTCTAATTTGGATAAAATTGAAAGAGAAATTTGATTACAAATTGTCTACCCTGAAAAATGTCAGTATACTGAGGCTCAGAGTTGATTACCATTTACTTTGGAGAACAGGGTAAGGATAAAAATAATTCAAACACTTATTTAACATCTAATCTAAAAACAAATGCAAAATATTATTTAAAACTTTTAAAACTAAAAACAACAATTTGCAGATGGTCAAGAAGTCAATAACACTTAATTACCAAATCTAAAGTATACGAAAGTAATATGGGTTTTCATTATTTTATAAGGACAGAGGAATATGTATACACTATTTTGTCATATAAATAGTGCATACATTCTGCAATTTCATTTTGTGATATGTTTCCCAAATAGGTAATATAATTATTTCCATTTTATAATGAAAAATAGAGACATTAGCTTTGAATGGTTAAGTAACTTGCCCCAGGTTATTGAGATATTTAGTGGCAAGTCCAATTTCAACCCAAGAGGTCTGACTCATCAAAAATAAATAATAAAAGTATAAAATGTTCTTCTTGTTTGATATCAGAATTCCTTAAGGGAATAGAGAGGTGGAAAATGGCTAATGTATAAGTATGGTCAATGCAGTATCATTTAAAAGAGCAAGCTATTGGAAATAAAAGAAATAGTTAAAAAGTGAAAGTAATTCCCTGAAATCAAATGTTTGTATATATTAAAAGTCCTTCCACAGTACAATAGTTAAGGATATAGATAAGGATTCATGATATGGCTTATCATTTCTTTAATATTGCTGACTGCCAGACGGAGAGTTCTCAAGGAGGATTTGGGATCCATAGTGTGAAAACCTTATTTTAAATAGCAGTGTGGAAAGATACTTACAGTGTATAAAGCTAAATATTGCTGATTCTGTTTTATTCTCTGGATTCTGGATTGATACACTATTGATTTTAGTAATATTATGGATCAATGATATCCTTTTGTGTTCAAAACTGGCAGTGAGTTGCAAAAGTGAGTCTTAAAGGATTTAGAGGTGTTGCTATAGCAACGTCTTATTGTACCACAAGCTAGAATATACTAGATATGGATTAGAATTGTAATTGTGATAAAATGTATATTTTTTGCAATTTAGAATTAAAATGCTGAAATGAAATTAATCACAGTAAAATGCTAAGGGGAAAAAAGCATATTCCATTTTGTTGTAGTTCTAAAATATAGCTATCTACATAAAATATTTATTTAAACTTTAACTTTGTCCAGTTGTTGCGGTGCCGTCCAGCGGCTCTGCTCCCGAAGAGGTAAGGACGAACAGAGCAAGACAATACACAGTAACCGCTCTGGAGACGCAGGCTGGTGGCACAGGTCTGATTTACTGAGAAGTGTAGTAGCTTTCATAGACCGTGAGGCCGTGTGCAAGCAGCTTACTGGCTATGCTAATTTAGCGAGGCTGATTGGTTCATGTGCTCTAGTTGCTGGGGGGAAGGCAGATTTCCCAGGGATGTGCCCGGGCATGCCCGCCGCATGCCTCGGCGCCATCTTTTGGGTGGAACCCCAAAGGCCTTATAGTTAGAGAGGTTTTCCTACATCTAACAAGGTGTCGGCGGCTTGCCCACATCCAGTAAGTTCAATGGGACAATGTCTTGCAGATACATGGTATTGAATAAACAAATAAATAAACTGGAGCTAAATAGGAATGACAATTTAAATTCTAATGAAAAATTTCCATTTCTCTGTTCATGGTAACATACAAGCTCTAAGGGAGAAGCAGCAAAGAATTCTGAATCAATTTCAAGTTCCTCTATCACATCTTTTACTAAGACCTAGGACTTCCTAATGCTCAGTCTATATACTCTCCTCTGCACATGCTTCCTTTTCTTTATCCAGTTCTATCTTTTGTGATTATCTGCCTCTTGCTTCACTATACTTATTATTACACTTTAGTCTTTGTGTTAGTTCTTAGAGTCTTCTCAAGCACTGAGTCATTATTAAGTAAGTAGATGGAATGTCTTCTCTAAGCATACTCTGTACATGATGGGATGTGGCTGGGTGATGCTGCAGACCCCTGCATCTCTTATCTGCATACTCATTATCTCTATTATGTCTGGAAACCTTGAGCTCTGCATCCTTTCTGTAGCATCAGTGTTATATCTGGGCGGTTTTGATTATGAGAAATTCCTTCTTGGCTTATTCATTCATTGGTTCAACAAACTTGTGTAAGTATCTATTATGTGTTAGAGAGAGATGAATGAAACAGATGCATCAAGGGCTTAAAATCTAGTGATAAGTAAGGAAATAAGCATATGACAAAGCTAGTAGAAAAGTACTGTAAAATAAAAAAGGTGCAATGACAGAGAAGAAAAAATGATACCTATTTAACTAAAATAGGGAAGCATTGGAGGTATGATATTTAAACTGAGGTTTGAAGTCTAAAGGACCAGCTATGAAGAGAAGGGGAGAAAAGAATGTTTAAGATAGAAAAATTGAATATGCAATGCCCTGAGGTGGAAAAGAGTTTGGCACATACTTTGGGGAAATATAAAGGAATAGTGCCTGAATAGTGGTGAAAAAAGGGTGAAAAGGAACACAATACAGCTAGAAGGTTAGAGATAAATCAATTCATACAAGAATTTAGAACTTTATTTGAAGTGTGAAGTAAAGGCAATGAAAGATTAGGCAAGTAAATAATATGGACAGATTAAAGGTTTTAACATCAACTATTCTGCCAAAGAGAATAAATTATTGGAAAGAGGGAGATTAGCATGGGTGTCAGTTTAATATTCTAGGTGGTTGCAGATACACAAGTAGAAAGAAAGAAAAGAGTAGATTTAATTAAAATAAGCAGAATGATATTTGCTAATGGATTGGCTATAAAGGTGATAAAATAGAGGTTCAGAAATCAAGGATGACATCAACCTGGTTACATGACAATACCCTGTACTGAGATGGGGAAAAGAAAGAAAAGAACATGCTTGAGGTCTGAGATAGAAATTTTAAAAACAATGTAAGTCAAGATGGTGGTGATACATCTAAACGTCAATACCCAAAAGGCAGGTACGACGGATGGTCTTTAAAACCACAGGTCTAGCAGAGATCATCTAAGTAGATGTCTAGCCAGGTATCTACTAAAGGTATAAATTTAAAATCAATTTTACCCTCTTTTCTTATGGCATCTCTTGAAATAATCCTATTCTTAACAACTTTAATAAACCACATTCTAACAAACAGAAACTGCATTTGGTACAACACAATCCTAGTGAAATATATTATAATGTGAGAAACGGAGAAGACAGATTTGCATATAGTTAGGATTAGAGATATAATAATGGGGAAATGGAGGTGTTTCCTTCTGATTATTTCTTTTCTAAATTTTCCTCCTTGGATTACAAACAAAAACGATCTGGCATTGGAAATGTCTTTAAATATATTGTCCTCCATTAGCATTATCTCAGAAATTGTTTAGGATGAGAATTTAACCACCTTTAATCCCCAAATTTCAGAGGACATGACCGTATTTTAAGGAAATCAACTTTTAAAGCAAGTATTTTTACCTCAGAGGGAAAACCAAAGCACTGTGAACAAGTATTGAATTTTAGCTAATGATATGCATATGGATATATTTAGGTGAAAATGTACTGATGTCTGCACCTTTGAAATACATCAAAAAGTTTGCTGGATTGACAGAGAACAAAGTGTTCAATAGAAAGACAAGTCATAAAGCAAATATAGAGTAATAGTTATAGAATCTAGGTGGGAGTATATGAGTGTTCATTAGGATGTTATTTCAACATTTGGGTGTGTTTGCAAAATTTCATAGTAAAACATTGGAAAACTAAGGCAAATCTGGCATTCTGAAATATCTAAATATTTTGCTTAGGAAAATACTAATATTATTGATTATATATACTGATAAACATCACTAGGCTTTCTTATGCCTAGTTACATGCTTCTTATTCATGCTACTGTGACTGCCACTGATTTAATGCCATCTCTAAAACTGGATAAATCTACTGAATTTCCAAATCCATGTCTCCCAAAACCTAGAGAAAAACAGTAAATATAAAGAAGAAGACAGGCTTTGGATTTTCTCAATCAATAAAATTTTATATGTTGATAGACTGATAGGCACATATGGACCATTTTTATTTGACTTGTCTGTTATTTGGAAGAAAAGGTAGCTGTCCATTTGTCTACAGTGTACTCAAGAAAAAATTTGAGATTTGATCACTGTTGGAAAGAATGTGTTTAATAATTAGTGGTTCCTATAGAATGGCAGACAGGTAAAGTGCTAACTTAGAAACTCTGCAGGGTAATCCAGAGGCAAAACATGAATTAAGTCAACTGTGCCTTTGTTTCACCTCTTTAAGCCACTCTTCTTCTGCATTCTATTATTCTTACTTTATATCTGCAAAAAAAGTCTGCTAACTTACATCTTAAGCAACAATAAAAATAGACAAAAGTAAAATTAAACAAAATATAATTCCACTAGACATCATTATTTTTTCACATTTTTAAAGTGCATTTTCGCACATTTAGCATGTGTATACATTATAAATCATAATTTACTAATTTATTGAATTTTGCCATTTCTAATTTAACAACAAAGATTCAAAAATGAAATTGGGATGGAGTTGCAAATTATGCATGCTACAAAGGAAATTTATCTGACCTCAATTAAGTAATAATTTCAGTAATGCTGGTCTATTCCAAATAATGAGTACGAAATGCTTATCTAAAAGTTGAGATGTAATTATTGTCAATTTGTACAACATGTTTAACTTGTTGGAAATTGAATCTCTTTATATAATATGTAAATTGATAGTTTGACTTTTACATATCTGATTTTTGTACAAACTTTTAGGCAAACATATGAAAGCAATTTGATGGCCTCTCAACAATTTCAATGAAGAGAATTACACATATACCTTTGCTATTTGTCCAAACATTTGTTTACTGCAGACTTTTTAAGATAAGTTGCTAAACTGACGAAAATGTGTGTCAATAAAAATTTCCTCCAAAATTGGGTGTATATATTTACACTTACCTGGACAATGAATACTGGATCCTATACAATGGTACCTTGGTACTCATCATTAATTGATTCTAGGAGGCACAAAAACAACAAGCACCAAAAAGATTTTTCCCATAAGAAATAATGAAAATAAATGTAATGTGTTCCCAAACCAAAGACAATGCACATTTTTAAGACAATATGCAAAAAGATAATGTTGTATATCATTACTTTACATGAGAAATAAACCTAAAAATTAATAAATACTTAGATTAAATAAAATAAAACTTCACCTTACCTGTACTGAGAAGAGTCCATGGCCTAATGGGATGGTGGGAGGAGAGTGGTGAGGAGGAGAGGTTACTTGGAGTGTGGCTTGGAAAGAGAGTCCCCCTACCATGTGCACTTGCACTTCAGGTGTTCTTTCTCTTTACCACTTTTTTCAACTTGCACCACAGGCTCTGACACACTCTGTCACTTTCACTAAAAACTTATCCAACGAGGATATTTTTTCACTGAAGGACCAAACTCTTCATTTATCCACTTGGTAAAATATTGTCCCATGACCTAAGCTATACTATTTGCCCTCCACATCACATGGAGTTTGCTTTACATGACATTATGCTTCTTGAAAACTCATGGGTGTTCACTGTGATAGACTAGAGGCTTGAGTTTTAAGTCCCCACTAGCATACCCACATAACAATGGAGTGAGCTCATCCTTCATTGTTTTGTGGCCTGGTAATGCTTTCTTCTCTTTTTTGATGTAGATCCTACTCAGCATTTTCTTCCAAAAAACTCCGGTCTTATCACAGTTGAAAACTTGGTGGGAAATAAAACCCATAGCCTCTACACAGTCTTGAAAGTCACTGATGAATACATCAGCAGCCTTTTCATTAGCATTCGCTGCCTCACCATGCTTCACAACACTATGGATGCCAGTCCTCTTTTTAAAATCATTAAACTAGCCATGGCTGGCCTTAAAAACCTCAACATTCATGATTCGATTTTGGTTTGTTTTTCAAAAGATCGGCATGCGACACTTTAGCTTTTCACATATCCTGGCTTCCGTTACACTGTCACCTGCTAACTGCTTCTCATTTACCCAAATTAATGCCAGCTTTTCAACTTCCTCAAATGTTTCAGAATGTTGCTTTGTTACTGCTTTAACTCCTTTCCCAACATCAACCTTATTTTATCATTTGTTTATTCTTAGTGATGGTGGAGACATTGTTCTAAGTAAATAATGTGAATACCACTCTCATATTTACCTATTTTTTCTTTTTTTTTTTTTAACTCAATGATGGTGTAACGTAATTATCTTTTCTGTCCAGCATTATCAATGCTCATTTTCTTAGGACCTATGATGAGGAAAACAACAACAAAAATTCCACAGAAGTTAAGGTAAGACTGCAGTGGGATATCCAGTAGCAAGAGCTATTGCGTGACTAATGCGTGACCCTTTGTTTAGGCTGGAAAGGGAATCATGAGACAACTGACCCTGACAAGTTCTAGCTTGCATGTTGAGTACCAAAAAAGATGACAAGTACTGGGACAAAATTTTTGCGTCGAAATGTGTCGAGTACCAAATTTGACGTTTCAAAGCAGTCAAATACCAATGTATGACTGTGCCTCAATTTCTAGCCAATACTAGGTATTATCCTTCTTTTTACAGACATGAAAGTGAACATTCTTTGATAACTTTGAAGTAGTTATTTTTATTTGTAATTAATCATATGTTTTTATGTTCAAACTTAGATGTAAAACACTGACTTACACATACTTCTCCATATATGACACACTATCATCCCTCATTCATACAAATTCCTTTGTTTCATTTTCTTAAATTTTTATTTAATAATTAATCCTTTCTCCATTCTTCACTTCCACACATTTACCTTTCTAATAAAAATTAGACATCTATTCTAATGTGTTTATTTCATATTCTTTGTTTTTATGTATTCTAATAAAATGCATTGTTGTTTTGTGCAGTTTCTTTCAATCTAAGTTCTCTTTTCTATTTTTCCACTTAGCATTGTTTTGAATATATCACTATTTCTGTTTGTATCATCCATTCTTCTAATTGCTCTATGCCATAGTGAAGTTCCATATTTTATCAACACAGTTTATAGTGTTGGAACCACAGTCTCATCCAAAAAACCTATCCCTTTAAACAATGCTATAATGAGCATCCTCATACAACCCTTGTCCTAAAGTATAGCAAGAATTCTTCTGAGATGGACATGCTCAGGAACAGATTTGCTGACCCCTAAGCTGGGGTGAAGGCACCATCCCTATTCCCACCAAGGGTGCTTGATCACTCCCATTTCCACACATTTCTACCATTAAAATTTCTGCCATTTCCAAGGATGTAAAGAGGAAGTAGAGTTTAATGTTTCCTCACATGACAAACCAGGATAGTATGAGAAGTTATATGAGTCCATAAAAAAGAAAATCATCAGAAGAGTGCCTGGCCCATAGTAAGTGCCCAGAAAGGTAACTATTATGGGAAACAGACTTGGCCCAGTGGTTAGGGCGTCCGTCTACCACATGGGAGGTCCGCGGTTCAAACCCCGGGCCTCCTTGACCCATGTGGAGCTGGCCCATGCGCAGTGCTGATGCGCGCAAGGAGTGCCCTGCCACACAGGGGTGCCCCCCGCGAAGGGGAGCCCCACGCGCAAGGAGTGTGCCCGTAAGGAGAGCCGCCCAGTGCGAAAGAAAGTGCAGCCTGCCCAGGAGTGGTGCTGCACACACAGAGAGCTGACACAACAAGATGACTCAACAAAAAGAGACACAGATTCCCATGCCTCTGACAACAGAAGTGGACAAAGAAACAAGATGCAGCAAATAGACACAGAGAACAGACAACCGGGGTGGGGAGTGGGAGGGGAGAAAAAGAAACAAATCTTAAAAAAAACTACTTAAAAAGAAAAAAAGAGTTAACTATTCTTACTAATATTTTGGCTCTCATTGCTACAAATAATGAAAAGATAATCAGTAAAGTTGCTGGCAATGGTAAAATAAAAATAAAGCATGGCCCCTTCCATTCTTATTCTAAATGATTTTGCTAATATCAGCATTTCCTGTGGATCAAGGTTTTCCATTTTGAATATTTCAAATTACCCATATCCCATTTTAAATAGCACATTAAAGACTTCTCTGACATTATTACCAGATTCATATAGGCTACACATGAAACACTGAATCTAATGCTGCAGTCTCATAGACAAATCTTCCCTCCATTTGTTGACATTAAGAGAGGCCAATTTTGTATATTTGGAAAAATGCCCAACCAGTAACATATTTAGAAATACATAAATAGTTCTAAACACAGTATTTTAAATATCTAATGTCATCTTTTCCATGGCATTTAAAATGGTAGCTCTAATATTATCTTTGCTAAAACTTGGCAACATTTTACATAAACATTTAAATTATTATCAAAAGTAATATAGTTAGCTGGTTAGATATAACAGAAATTTCAATTGAGTATACATGCAGTGTTTAAAAAATGTTAACGCTTATCCCATTTTTTAAAAACTTGTGTTCTACGTTCTTTCCTATTTTTCACAAGTCTCAAATTTTTCAGTTTCTATGAGTTTTAACGTAATATAACTATTAAATACAGGTTAATACTTCAATAAAACATGCTGTATCTTCAGTGAAGAGAGTTCAGTTTAACTCAGTGATTTAACAAAATAAAAGTTTATTTCTAATTCTCACTACATGTCTAAAATTGGTCCACATCATGGCTCTGTTCAATGCCCTGGGTCAGTAATGCATGATCACTGAGGTAGGAAAAAGGGGTATGTGGTAAATTACGGGTTGGCTTTATAGTTTCCAATCAGAAACAATATGTGTAATTTCCACTTAAATTGCACTGGCCCCAGCAAGCCATATGTCCCCACCTAACCTCAAGGTGTCCCTACAAGGAAGAGATGTAGGAACATTTAGCGAAAACACCCATGATTATGCAGAGATGTTGCACACTAGTAAGATACATTTTCAAACCTTCATAAAAAAGAAAATAGACACACAAGACATTTTGAATAATCAAAATTTTTCCTGGAAGGAAACTTAGATAGTGTGTTGTTTTTTTTTTTTTTTTTCTATGCCATTTAGCTAAGCAGGAGCTATATATCCTCATACAGTTCCGAGAGAAATTTCTAGGAAACTTGGAAGGCAGAGCTGAAACAGCAGTCATTACTCTCTGATGGGAGGTGTACAGCACCAGGTTTTGTTGCAGCTCATGAATGCTTTTGTTAATTTGTAGACTTTTTGGCCTGGGAAAGCAGGCTTTTTCTTTTTCTTTTTCTTTCTCATGAGCTTACAATTTTCATTTGCTTTTACAAAGAATCCTTTAATGAAATTATTTTTTTAACAAATCAATTTTATTGATGCATAATAATAAAGCATAAATCCAACCAAAGTGTACAGTCAGTGGTATTTAGTATATTCACATGGTTGTGCATTCATCACTTCAATCATTTTTAGAGAATTTTCATTATTCCAATAATAAACAAAAAACAAAAAACTCATCACTTCTCAATCTCTCTGTGCTTCCCCTGTCTTACATACCTACTATTCTGTTTCCATCTCTAGTTTATTTTTATTTATATTTTATAAAAATAGTCTTTTATATGCAATATCACTCATATTTGTATTTCACATGAGGTTTCACTGTTATACAGTTCCACGTAACATTTTTTAGCTTCTCTTCTAATAAATATATGACTTACCCTTTCAAACAGAGTCATACACATATAATGGCTCTGCTAGTTACAAACGCTATAATGTGCTTTCACCATTTCTATTCATTTCCAAAGACTGACAAACAACGCTTTTTCCAATTCCGCACAAATTAAGAGGCAGCCTTTTGTGATCCACCAGTCAGAGCAGGGACTCATGGAGGTCAGGTGACAAAAGGAGTTTTGACTCTGGTCTACTTAACAGTAGGCTTAATGTGTCCTCGAATGCATCCCATGACTACTTCCCAGTTCTAGAAAGTAAAATTAGAATTGACATACTTAGCGATTGGAATAATTATAAGAATTTAATAGATGTGCATGATTAAATATCAAGAGAAAAAAATGAATTGTATATCTAAACAGCAATGTTAAGAAAGAAATTAAAGAAACATAAATTTTCAAAACTATATAGAACATGTAAGACTTTTCCACATATAAAATAATATTTTATAATTGACAATTAGAGGAAGGAGATATATGTTTAAAAATTATGAAAATCAATTGATTTTCTCTCAAATTGATGAGAATTTTCTTATAGGTCTGTCTGTCTCTCTCTCTCTCTCTCTTTCTCCCTCTTTTATTTTTTTTTACCTTGTAAGACTAGATTCTAAGTTTTATATGGAATGTAAAGGGCAAGAATAACCAAGATATTCTTGAAGAAGGATAAGGTGTAGGATTTGCTCAAAAGTGATTAAGACATTAGTTAATTAAAATAACTAACTGTGATATTTGCTATAATATATACAAATAGACCAATGTAATAAACTCCAGAGCCTAGAAACAGATTCCTAAATACATGAGTGCTAACCTAATGACAAACATGGTATTTCAATCTGTGGAAAAATGGCAATTTAAATAATTGCATTGTTACTCTTAGCTATCCATATGGAATAAAACACAAATTGGCCCTTACTTCTGACTACACATAATAAAATAAAAATAATTAAAACGAATATTCCAGATAGATCACAGAACTTAATTTAGAATGCAAAACGATAAGATGTTTAGAAAATAAGGTAGGAGAATATGACGATAATCTTGGTGAAGGGAAAGATTTAAGACACACAAAAAAACTAAAGATAAAGGAAAATGGTAATAACGCTAAAAACATTAAAATCAAATACCTGTGCTTTAAAAAAGGCACACTTATGTCTCTTTAGATAAAGAGTCAAGAGGCAAATCATGGAATGGGCAATCACCCAGACAATATGCAAAAAAATGGGAAAGGCATATTCTGAATATTTAGTGAACCAGTAAAAATAGATGAGAAAAGATAATCCAACTGCTAAAAAAAATATAAAGGCAATTAATAAAAGAGAATCTAAATGGCCAGGAAACTTATGGAAAGTCCTCAACCCCATTACTATTTAGGAAATGTAGATTAAAAGAATAATTTAATACTACTTCACAATTAGCAAACAGACTAACATGCTATATTTGTGATAATACTGAAGATGGGTGAGGATATGGAACAAAGAAAAAGCTTTCTTATAAAATTGATGGTGGAAGTGAAAACTGATACAACCACTTTGGGAAAAATATTCACAGGATCTCATCTATTTGAATAAACTTATACTCTACCCAGAAATTTCACTTTTAGAGAGATGGCCTATTGAAATATATGGTTATGTGTAGACGGATAATTGTACAAGAATTTTTGCAGCAACTTTGTTTATAATAGTGCTAAATTGAATTCAACATGGAATGTTATAAAACCTTGAAAATGACTGGAATATTATGGCTCCATTTATTCACACTTCCAAAGTGGGCAAAGCAAAATTAAAATGTTTAGACATGCATAATTAGTGATAAAACTTTCAAGAAATTTTTAAAGATTAAAAAAAAATGGGTTTCAGCAAATTTATCAATGTTAATAAGTCCATTCATCTGAGAACTATGAATTGAGCTATGGACAGCAAGGCAAAAGTCACTGTTGATCTTGTAAGGACTGGACTCAGTAAAGTTTCTCAGTGGAATGTAAGACCTTACATTGTATTTGAGTGACTTTGAAGGAATGGGATCTGAGAAACAGTAACTTTTAAGTTAAAATATCCCTATTAAAAACTATATTGATGCATTTAGACATTATTAACATTCTTTCATGTTAAACCTTGACTATCTCTTTAATTGATCCTTTATGGAACATTCTAAATTTATGACCAAGTTAGATGATATCAGTTCTGGTCTCCCACATTATGGCAAGAGGCCAGGGAAGGATTTATTTCTGCTATAGAGTCTCTCATAGACAGATGCCTAAACTGCCCCCTCTAGGGTAGACGGTACTGCAGTTTTTCGGTAACAAGAAGGAAACTTCAGACACTAAGGGGAGATGCTGGTCAAATAATTAAACAAGAGGATTTTTTTTCTATAAAATATAAAATTCTATAAGCTTAAATTAAGTATTCTTAGTTCCTTTTGTCTTCTACCTGTTCTAGCAGTTTGAAAGTTATACATTCTATTTCTATTCTACTGGCTACCCATAAAATGATAACTGACATCCTCAAACTTAACAGTTTTCTAATAGCTGCAGTGCATTTTATTAGATTTGATTTCTCTCTACTCTATAAACTTCTTTTCTCCTTCTGCCATTTTCAAATAATCTGGAATTACTTTGAAATATGATTTTTGCAATCAATATTTAATAGACAAATACCTAGTCTGAATTTATTTACATTATTGGTTCTTGAAGAGAAGCTCATTATAAGGTGATTTTCTGGGTCCTTTTATGACTGAAAAATTCTTTCACTCTCATTCTTGAACGATACTTAGACTGAACTGAGAATTTTTGTTCAAAACTTTGAAGATTTTACTCATCTTCCTGGATCCAGTTTTGCCATTAAGCCTGTGGTCAGTGAATCTTTTTCCTTTGGAGGTGACCTGATTATTTTTTTTTCTGACAGTAGTCATTTCTGAATTTTCTCTTTATGTCTTGGAATTTCATTGCACACTACCTATGCAATGTACAAATGCTTGACTATTATTTTCTCACATATTACTTGGCTTACATTTTCTCTAGTCTTCTCCCCTCATTTCTAATAAAACATGAAGATGCTATGACTTCTGTCTTCCACGTGCCCATTTTTCTACTATGCTCCTATAGCAGTTTGACATGGTTTATGAATTCCAAAAATAGATATTGGATTATGTTTATGAACTGGTCTGTTCCTCTGGAAGGATTAGATTATACTGGATTCAGAGGTTTCACTTTACTTGGTTAAATTAATCATTATTTAAAACAAGGCACCTTGTCAACTCTAAAACATCCTAGTGTGTTTTCTAGTCTCTTACTAACACAGTTCCTGTGATAAACTATTTTAGTAGTGTTAGGTTTTTAATAGTACTAGTATAAAAATGATTCATTTCTATATATTTATTTATTAACAGAGTTTATTGCATCTGTCTATATAAGTCAATGTGAAATGTTTTGGGAAGACTACGGGATCATAAATGAAGAGACCTCCCTATGATTCTCGAAACCGGTATACCTTATACCTAGAGTAAAAAAAAAAATTGGAAAAGATCCCCAGTTATATGAATACTGATTTCAAAATTTATTCATAATAAACGTATTTGGTAAATTTTAGTTGCATTACACTATTGTATGCTTAATAAAATACATGCAAAATATAAATTTAATAAGCATAATAAAAGTCTAATGAATAAAATATCTTTCACAAAATTATTAGAGGCATAAAATTTGCTGTCAAACCATAACATTTTTCTTTATATTATAGATTCTTGGATTTTAATCATCAGACTAACAAGGTACTTCCAAACTACCACTGGATATTTTGAAATATTTTCCCTATTCAAGGCACTCCCTGAAGGATCTCTGTTCCTGATTAACCCTCAAATGGTGCCATCACCAGGGGCCTGCCCTCCCTGGCCCAGAGCCATCATGCTGACCTCTGCCATCTGGGGTTTATCGCTTGCATGCTCCTGGCCTACTGAATTGTATATCCCCTCCTCTAAACTCTAGTGTCAGCATTTTGACCATGCAAATTAATAGCTATCTAATGTGATAAACTAATCTGTACTGGTAGGACAGGGCTGTAGGAGCAACTACTGCATAATCTTAACACTGAGCTTCTAGATACAATGTTTAATAAAGTGAGACTAAAAATGGGAATTTCAGGCAAAAATTGAATCATGCCATTCTTCCCAGTCAACAGAAAAGATAATTTTGGAATGGAACAAAATCATGTATCATTCCATTATCAATCTTGAATATCTCCTTTCTTCCATCATCATACCATCAATGATACTCATCATTCATTTAGTACTTAATAGGTATTAATTACTTCTATTTCTTTTAAAATTTCTTTTCATAATAATGTGTCACATGCTTTATAAAGCATTTTTTTCCTTGGGACAAATTAAAATAAAAATTAAAATATTTAGGTGTCTATGGCAACTAATTAGTCAGGGTTCATTTAGAGATATAGAACCACTAAGATATACATGTGAACAGACTTGTTAGAGGAATTTGGCCTCATGGAATTGTGAGAGCTGTTTAAAATAAAGTTGCTACTTCCTCGTGTCTCAGGGTAGAGTTTGAAGTCCATGGTGCGGCAAGCAGCTAAGAAGGAAGATGGATGTAAAGTGGGTGAGAACAAGACATAGAGCCTGCAAGCTTGCTCTAAGGCCCAGTAGGATAGCCTGAAGCTCTGAGTTCTTATTGTCTCTAACCTTGAAGATATGGGTATCCTGCAGAAGCTGAGGCCCTTCCTCAGGGAGCTAAGCACATATACCTGACCCAGGAGTCAGCGCGGCTGCCGAAGACGCGAATCAGCAAATCATTACCGATATGTAGGAGATACAGAATAGCTGTTACTACCATTTTGCCCTTCAAATCTCTCACAGACATTCCTTTTATGGCCAACCCTAACCGGAAACAAACAGTTAAGGGAATTAGGGGAACTATCCTTCAGCTACGCAAATTTACACAGTACAAAGCCAACTAGCAGAGCAATCTTCCTTGAACTACATTTTGCTAATTTTACTGCAATTTTTGGAAAATATTTAGAAATCCTTGAAGCTGCATTTATATGTTCAGACCACAGTACATATCCGAGGCTACTAGGGAATGCTCTGATTACTTGGAAAATAAGCCAGCAGATGAGAGCAACTGTTAGAATGGTTAATTTGATTTAATAATCAAATCAATTTCATATTTTACTGAGTTGATCAACAGAATGGGTGATTTAATTACAAATGTAGTCAAACTTAAACGAAATTTAAAAAATTTACTTCTAATTTTAATAGCATTATCCTCAGATAAATGTTCAGCAGGTGGTTTATAAGTCAGGTTTTTAATACATAATTATATTTTATAATTCAAGGAAGCACTCAATGCTTAGCATGTCAAGAATTTTATCCTCATAATATTCTCAGAGGTAAATTGCCTGTCATTTCTAATCACAATGTTTTATTTGGTCATTATTTATTTTGCCATGTAAAAATATTATTTGCCATCAGTACCAAAACTGCTAGTAAAATTAGCATTTTCCAGAGTAAAATCAAGAAAGTATTTGAAAATAGGGTATTTACTCCTTTAATTAGAAGATCTGGAATCCTTCCAGCAATTCAAGAAACATTAACTAATTTAAAGGAAACTTCTTTATCTTGTACAGTGTAATTAACCACAGAATTATTCTTAAAATTGAGGAAAAACTTTGAATTTTTATTTTCATTTCAGGAGGAAATTAAAGTCATATAAAAACATTACTATATATAAATGAAAATCTAGAATTAGAAATCTGTAAAAATATGGCAGTAGTTTTAAAAAACAAAGTGAAGGAGAAAATTAAAAATGATAATTTTTAAATACAACACTACTTTTCTTTTTTAAAACTATTTGAAATGCATTGGGCAACACAAAAAAGAAAGTAAAATTAACCTGCAAGTACTCCAATTGATATATATGTATAAATAAATTGGGAGACAGATATATAGATAAACAGATGATAGATAGATAAATAAATTTGAAGTGGAGCGCAACCCCTCTCCCCATAATGGCATCCATTAGAAGTAACAAATATTAGTTTCTATTAATATATATTGAGAATAGATTTTTTTTCTATTTTCTGTGTCTATGATACATTCACAAATACATTTGTGCATGCGCACATACTTATTTCTTTTAACTAAAATGGGATTAAGCTTTACAAGGGTTTGTCGTTTAATATGTCATTGACATTTTTCCTAAGGCATGGCACATTCTTTCTCATGGTTTCCCTAATAATTCATTACATGACTATAACATAAAATGTACTTAAGCAGTCCCCTAATTTTGTGTATTTTGATTGTTTCACTTTTTGTTGTTCGTTGTTTTGCTATTTTAAAAATAACTCTTCAGTGAAAAGCCATATGTACTATGGTACAATTACTTAATTCTACAGAATAGAGTCTTATAAGTGGAATTGCTGGATCCCATGTTTTGCCCATTTTTAATTTGAATAGTTTCCATATACTGTTTGAAGAAAAGGTCCCTATTCCAACATTTTTACCAGCATGGAAAAGTATCCATCTTTTGAAAGTTTGTACTAACTGTGTAAGAATAGTAAAACTTATTGATCTCACATTCCATTAGCACTTCAAATGATTAGTGAGGTTGAGCATCATAATATATGTGTGACCTGTTGTATTTCTTCTATGGATTAGCTATTTACACAATTTGCTGATTATTGTTTATTTCTTTTCCTTAGAGATTTGCAAGCACTTCACATATGTTAGGGATATTAGTTCTTTCTTGTATTTATTGTAATATTTTTAACTTTTGATATTATGGAATAAAACACACATATAAATATGTAATTTAGCAAATAATTATAAGGCATGCACTTATAATTTTATAGAGAAAACACTATCATTGAGATCAAGAAACAGGAAAATCACTTCAGTTCCTTAGGTATTTCTTTCTGACCACATCTATAAATTTATGTTTCCAAAATATTATTTCATATAGTTTGAGGTTATAAAACTTCATTACTGTATATTATTTTACTTCATATTTATTCATTTATCCATTCTCCTGTTGATGAAATTTGGGTTGCATACATTTTTTAACTAATGAGAACCATGATGTGAAGAAAATTCTTATACATATGTCCTGATAAATATTTGTATAGGTTTTTCTAGGGTTAATACTGAGGAGATGATTACTGAATTATTATGATTCTTAACTTTTCTAGATAATGGCAAGTTATTAACTAAAATGATTATATTAATTTATATTTATATTCTCACCATCTATGTACATGAGTTCCTGGTGCTTTGACTCCTTGTCAGTAACACTTGCTATCATCAGACTTTTTAATTTTAACTACACTGGTGTGTATATAGTAATTTCATTTGCATTTCAGTGATTAATACTAAGGTGAAGATGTTTCATGTGTTTATTGGCCATTTCTATTTAGTATTAATGTTTTGTTCAAACATTTGCCCTGCTTTTTTAATTGTATATTTTGTCTTCCTTACAGATTTGTAGAATTTGTTTATGTATCCTGATTTCTTAGCTTTCTGTTAAAAATATTTCCTTTTCACAGTTTTTTTCCTCTCTGCATATAAATAGCTCTTAATTTTAATGTAACCAAATTTACCAATCTTTTATTTTAAAGATATTTTTATATTTCTATCTATGTACTTGCATTGGTTTGGTTCTTCTGTGTGCCTGCCAGAAAAAAACATCTTTCATGAACGTAATCCATTCCTGTTCTTAAATGTAATCCATATCTTTGGTTGTGAACCCATTGTTAGTAGGAAACTTTGATGAGATTATTCAGCTAAGGTGTGGCCCACCTCAGTCAGGATGGGTTTTAATCCTATTACTTGAGTCCTAAATTATAATCAGAATGAAATTCATACAGAGCAAAAGCTAGAGTAAGCAGCCAG
Organism: Dasypus novemcinctus; assembly: GCF_030445035.2. Lineage (NCBI taxonomy): Eukaryota > Metazoa > Chordata > Mammalia > Cingulata > Dasypodidae > Dasypus > Dasypus novemcinctus. The sequence continues at coordinate 65,980,799 of NC_080683.1, read as the reverse complement.
AGCTGAACATCAATGGGCCTTGGAAGAAAAGGCAGAAACCAAGAGATGCTGCCATATGCCTTGCCATGTGACAAACTAAGGACCAAGAATCATTGGTAGCCATCCCAGAATGCCACAGTCCTTGGGGAAAAAGTGTTGCCTTGATGACACTTGATCTGGACTTTCTCTTAGCTACAAAACTTTAAGAAACAAATTCCCATTGTTTAAACTGACCCATTTCATAGTATTTGCTTGAGCAACCTAGGAAACAAAAACAGTACCTATTTATTTTATCAAATTTATTGTAGTACAATTGACATATAATAACATTTAAGTGTACATATTTAATTGTAAAATTTGATATTCTGGCCCATGTATACAAATGTAAAACCATCACCACAAACAAAATGATCAACATATTCTTAAATTCATTATAATTCCTACTGCCTGTACCTCACTGAATTCCCTGTCCCAGAAACCACTCACCTGTTTTCTGTTACAACTGATCAGTTTGCATTTTCTAGGATTTTTATATAAATAAAAGCATATGGTATGTACTCTAGTGTTGTCTGTCTTCTTTCACTCACATAATTATTTTCTGAATCATCCATGTTGTAAAGGTCATTCTTTCCTTGTGAGGTGAAATTCCATTGTATGTTTATCTCATAATTCATTGATCCATTCACCTGTTAATGGAATTTTGGATTACTTCCAGTTTGGGTATATTAAAATTAAATCTTCTTTCACCAGTCTTATACAAGTATTTGTAGAAAGCTATGCTTTCCTTTCACTGGGACAAAACCTAGGAGTGGAATGACTGGAAAATATGATAGATATATGAGAAATGTTTTTAAAAACTGCTAAATTGTGTTCCAAATAAATAGCGCCACGTTACATTACAAACCAGCAAATGTGTGAGAGTTCCAGTACCTCCAAATTATCATCAACTCTTGGTACCATAACTTCTTAACTTGTAGACATTCTAGTAGATGAGAAGTGGTATCTTATTATAGATGTTATTTACATTTCCCTAATGATTAATAGTGTTGAACATCTTTTAATGTGCTTATTTGCCATTTGGCTGTCTTCTTCAGTGAGGCATATATTCAAAATCATTTGCCCAAAAATTTTGGAGTGTTTTGAGAATATTGATGTATCAGAAATAAAAACCATTTAAATAGATAGATATGTGCTTCACAAAAAAGCTTTCTCCCGGTTTTCAGATTTTATCATTGTCTTAACAATGTTGTTAGAAGAGAAGACATTTTAAAATTTGATGAAGTTCAATTTATTGGCATTTTCTTTTATGAATTTTTATTTTAATGTTTTAGCTAAGAAATGTATCCCTAACCCAAGATTACAAATTATTTTTCTTTTAATTTTTCTAGAAATTTTATAAATTTAGGTATTATATTTTGAGTTAGCTTTTGTATATAGTGTAAGGTATAGATCAAAGTTTTCTTAATTTTCCATATAAATATCAAATTTTTCCATTTTTGGAATTCACTATCTTTTCTCCACTATAGTCTTTCTATCTTTTTACAATATTGTAAAGTTGTTTTTTTTTAAAATATGATTGGATATACTTATGGTCTCAATAGTCTATTCCATTGATCTGTCTTAATTTACACCAATATCAAATTATCTTGATTTTCGCTGCTATATAAAAAGACTTGAGATCATAAAATGTTAGATTTCCAACTTTGTTCTTTTACAGGTTTATCTTTTTTTACTTTGGTAACAATTTTAGATCCTCTGAATTGCTACACAAATTTTAGAATCTTCAAGGCATGTTGTGCAAAAACCTACTGAGATTTTGATTAACCTTGCTTAAATCCGTTGACAAATTTTGGGAGAACTGACATTTTTAAAATACAGGGTCTATGAATATGGTCTATTTTGCTATCTTTTTAGAAATTCTGTATTTTTGTTGTTTTCTGTATCATGACATTCACTCTGGCATTTATTATTTATTTCTTCTGCTCAAACTATGGGTTACATTTGCTCTTCTTTTTCTACATTGTTAAGGTGGAAGGTGATGTAATTTACTTGAAACCTGTCTTAATTTCTAATATGATCATTTAGTGTTATAAATTTTTGTATATAGTACTTCAGTGGTGCTCCAAAAACTGATATCTTATGAATTTATTTTTCCCAGTTCAAAATATTCTCTAATTTCCATTTTTGTTTCTTTTTCATTCTATAATTTTGAAAGTATATTATGTAGTTTAAACATTTGGGGAATATCCAGACACTTTTGTTATTGACATCTAATTTAATTTCACTGTGGTCATAGAAACACTCTGTATGACTTGATCCTTTTAAATGCATTAAAACTTGTTTAATTGCTGTCAGGGAAGGTAATGCTTTTACATGCTGAGTTTGGCTTAGAGAGTGGCTACATTTGAGCAATATGAAGGCTTTAAGGAGGTAACTCTTAGGCACCCTGAAGCTCTAGGTCTAGTTGAAATTTCAGGCACACAGGCTCATAAGCATAGTCATCAGTATCAAGGGCTCATCATTGGACCATCCTCCTTCACTGGTCTTTGCTGCTGTACTTGGAGATTGTTGCTGTTCCATTGGGGAATGTGACAGAGTTCCCCTGGCTAGGAACTCAGTACTCCCTCAGTTGACTCCTGGGGATGAGCCTCCTGGCACCAGGGGATTACTACCAATCACTAACTGGTGATGCAACTAGAAAAAGACCTTGAATAAAAGAGGGATAATGGTAAAGAAAAATTAGTTTATATGGCTAAAAGTCCTCAAAAAAGAGTTGGGAGGTCATCAGAGGGGTCGCGCTTATGCATGTCTCAGCAGGATACAAGAGACAACCAAGGTAGATACAACCCCAGGTACTGGTGCTCCTGAGAGCTACGGAGACACACAGGTTCTATGGTCATGGCAGATGGTTCTGAAGTTCAGTGCCTTGTCAGTGGGCCTTACTTTGTAATTTGTGTTCCTGAGTGTGATAGAGTTGGACTCAGATGTAACCTTTCTACACATGCATCTTCTGTCACTTTTACTAAACCTGTGGTTGATGCTGGGGTTGGTGTATACGAAGGAGACTTGAATCTCTGGACTGGTCATGTGCTAGCTGGACTGTGAGCCTTAATGGAGTTGCAACTCCTACTCTCTGGTTCATTGGACTCACCCAGATCAGCTAACAGGGAAGTGAAAATGGTCAACCACCACACCAGGGAACCAAGAGTGCCTGCAACTGCAAGCTGGAGAATCACATCCATCAACAATATGGGATCTAAGTCCCCTCTCAATTTAGAGGTAGAGTGGACATCGCCATCCCAGAGTCCACAGGATGGGGCAGTAAAATATGCATTAGATTGGACTTATTGGTATTCTACTATAGAACTAGTGTGACTCTAGCAATTGAAGAAATTGTATCATCAATGTGGAGAAAGTGGCCACTGTAGTTGCTGAAGGCAGGGAGAGGGAAGAAGAGATGTGATATGGGGGCATTTTTGGGACTTGGAGTTGTCCTAAATGATATTGCAGGGACAGATGCTGGACATTATATATCCTGCCATAACCCATTCAGTGTACAATGTAAACTATAATCCATGCGGTACAGCAGTGCTCCAAAATGTATTCACCAAATGCAAGGAATGTGCCACAATGATGAAAGAGGTTGTTGATGTGGGAGGAGTGGGGTGGGGTGAGGTGTGAGGTAATGGGAACCTCTTATTTTATAGTGTAATATGTTGTATGGTATATGTATATTTTTTTTAAAAAGCCATTAAATTTTTAAAAATAAAAATAAGACTTGTCTAGTCACTAGATTAAGATATGTTTTAGTAAATAGTCTCTGGATATTCTGAAAGAATGTGGATTAAGCTATTTGTTTTAGTCTGTTAAAGGCAGCCAATGCAAAATTTTATTTTATTTTTTTAAAGATACTTAGATTACATAAATGGTAAAAAATATAGGGGATTCCAACGTGCCCCGCTCCCCACATCTCCAACACTTTCCCACATTAACAACATCCCTCATTAGTGTGGTACATTCAATGCAGTCAATGAACACATTTTGGAGCATTGTCACTAAGTATGGATTACAGTTTATGTTGTAGTTTACGTTCTTTCCCTCACAATTTTGTAAATTATGACAAGTTGTATATAATGTCCTGTATCTGTTGTTGCAATGTCATTCAGGACCATTCCAAAGTCCTGAAAATGACCCTGTATTATACCTGATTTTCCCTCTTGCTGCTCTCAGAACCTCAAGTGACCACTATTTCCATATTAGTGATATATTTTTTTCCATTGCTAGAATCACAATAAGTCTATAGCAGAATACCAGTAAGTCTACTTTAGTCCATAGTTCATTCCCTAACCCTGAGGATTTTGGGATGGTGATGTCCACTCCACCTCTAATTGAGAGAGGACTTCAGTCCCATAGGGCTGATGAATGGAACTCTCTTGCTTGCCACTGTAGGTACTCTCTTTTTCTTGTTATGGTGGTTGCCCATCATCATCTCCTTGTTATGGTGGTTGTCCTGGCTGATATCAATGACCTGGAGAGTAGGTGTTGCAACTCCGTCGAGATTCAGGATCCAGTTGGCACAAGGAAAGCCCAAAGATTTAAGTCTCTTGATGTACATCTACCAACTCTAGTACTAATTATAGGTTCAAATAGAATGTCAGAAGAGCCATGTGTAGGGAAACCACAACTGAGTCTAACTCTGTCATATTGGAGAACATAAATTCCAAAGTAGGACCAACTGGCAAGGTACATAGCTCCTGAGCTATCTGCTCTGACTATAGTGTCTGGATGTCTCCAAAGCCCTCAGGAGCCCCATTATTTGTGGTATTATCTATTTTGGCATTCAATGAGATCCTGCTAAGACATGCATAAGCATAATTTCTGGAATGACCTCCCGACTCACGTTGAAGTCTTTTAGCCATATTAACTCATTTGTCTTTACCCTTTTCTCCCTTGGTCTAGGTCTTTTTCCAGCTGTATTGCTAGTTGGTCCTTGGCAGTAAACCCTCTGTGCCTGGGAGGGTCACACCCAGGAGTCATATCCCTTGCTGGGGGGGGAGGTAATGTATTTATATGCCAAGTTTGGCTTAGAGGCCACATCTGAGCAACAAGTAGGTTTTTAGGAGGTAACTCTTAAGTACTCTATAATTACTAAGCTAAGTTTCAATTTCAAGAGTATAAGTTCATAAGCACAGTCATCAATACCAAGGGCCAGTCAACAGACCATCCTCCTTCACTATTCATGGCTCCTGTACTCAGGGGATTCTTGCTGTTCAATTAGGGAATGTGGCAGAGCTCCCCAGGTTGGGAATTTGATATCTTTTAGTTATTGTGTGAATCTCCACCCACAGTGACAATGCTCCATGAACATTTCAACATATTTATATGTCTTATTTGTATGCCCTGGTTAACTTCCTCCCATGTATCCCCCATCACTGACACTCCATACCAATGATACACCCCTGCCACAGTTGTAAACCTTCTGTGATCTAAAATTTCTTCAAAAATGAAGCAAATTAAATAGCCAAATACAACTAATAAGAAAATGAATTAATAATGGTAGCTTTAAAAATAAGAAATAAAATTTTAAAAATTAAAGATGAAAATTTTAAAAATAAAAAAGATTTTGGGATAATAAAAAATGACAAAATGTTTTAAAAGATTTTTGACATTTTGCCTTTCATCACTGTAGGCTCTGTTTTCCTATATGTATGGTGACATTTTCTTCCATTTATTCCCCCAGTGTCTTACTTTTTTCTTTTTGTCTTCAAAGATATTTTAGGTTACAGAAAAGTTATGTACCAAATACAGGGGACTCCCATATACCCAACATCCTCCCCTTTCCCTCTTCCCCTATTAACAGCATTATATATGTGGATGGTGTTTGTTACAACTGATGTACAAATATTGAAACATAGCTACTAACCATGGTCAATGGTTTACATTATGGTTTACATTTTGGACCACATACTCATAAATTTTGATGAATTTTAACATGGCCTGTATTCATCAAAGCAAGATCATGTAGAATACTTCTATTGCCCCCAAATTGCCCCCTATTCCAATCTATTCCACTCATTCCTCCCCATCTCCTTGGGACCCATGGCAACCACCAGGCTTCACTCCTTGAAGGACAAGATTCATAATTATTTGCAGCAACACTGAGGGCTTGACACACTGGTTTGTCCTCCCTTATTAGACACTTCCCATGCTTTCAAGAGGTTCCCGCACCTCTATGTGAGAACATAGTGGGCCTCTCTAGGATGGGAGTCCATTACCTTTCTGCTTATTACATGGGTCTCCACCCACTAATGACACACTATGGCAAGAAGAACACACTCTCTAGAAGCCTACCTCAGGTGCACCCTGTCCCAAATGCCCCACACCCAACACCTTAAACTAATAGCCTTCTGCTGCCATATTTGCCAAAAGAGCATTCCCAACATTTTGTTTTCAGCCACATACCCTCAAATCCCCAGTGTTCACCTGCTTCCTCCCCCAACCCTCCTCACAGTTCCATGGACAGTCTATCCCACCCTCCCCACCCAACCCACCTGAAAAGCCAGCACCACCCAACCCAATAGTATCACTGTATCACTGTCATGCCCTTCCACTACACAACTACACACTTCCACCTTATCATAGATTTTGCCCATATGGGTGTTGGCATACAAACTACTTCTCCTTTTCTATTTCCTTTAAACCTGTCTTCCATACTGGAGATCTGAGTCTGTTCAATTCGCTTAATTCATATCAGTTAGGTTATGTAATATTTGTCCTTCGGTGCCTGTCATGCTACATTCAACATAGGGTCCTCAAAATTCATTCATGTTATCCTGTATGTTAATACTGTATTCCTTCTTGCAGCTGGGTAATATTCCATTGCACGTATACACCACAATTTGTATGTATATACCATTTATCTGTTGTTAGGCATTTGGGTTGATTCCAACTTTTGGCAGTAATGAATAATGCTGTAATGAACCTTAGTGTGCATGTGTCTGTTCATGTCCTTGCTTTCAGTTCTTCTGGGTATATATCCAGCAGTGGAAATACTGGATCATATGGTAGTTCTGTAGTTAGTTTTCTGAAGAACCGCAATAGTGTCCTCCACAATGGTTGTTCCATTCTACATTCCCACCAGCAGTGGTTGAGGGTTTCTATTTCTCCACATCTTCCCCAACACTTGTCCCTCTGTTTTGTTTTTTTTTTAATAGCCACCAGTCTAATGGGCATAAGGTGATATGCCATTGTAGTTTGGGTTTGCATTTCCCCAATAGCTAGTGAGTTGAGCGTCTTTTCTTGTGCTTTTTAGCCATTTGTATTTCTCCTTTGGAGAAGTGCCTTTTCAAATCACTTGCTTATTTTTTTTAAATGGGTTGTCTTTTTATTTCCGAAGTGCATGATTTCTTTATAGGTGCTGGATATCAGATATATGTTTACCAAATATTTTCTCCCATTTAGTAGGCTGCCTTTTCACTTTCCTGGAAAACTTCTTTGAGGTGTGAAAGTTTTGAATTTTGAGGAGGTCCCATTTATCTATTTTTTCTTTCATTGCTCATTAAATGGGTGCAAAGTTCATGAAGCCATGAACTAATGCAAAATCATGTAGATGTTTTCCTACATTATCTTCCAAGGTCTTTATGGTCTTGGCACTTATATTTAGATATCTGATCCATCTTGAGTTAATTTTTGCTTAAGGTATGAGATGGTGTTCCTGTCTAATTCTTTTGGATATGTATATCCAGTTCTCCAAGCACCATTTGTTGAAGAGACCACTGTCTCTCAGTTGAATGGGCTTGGTGGCCTTGCCAAATATCAGCTGACTGTAAATGTGAAGGTCTGTATCAGAACTCTCAATTCAGTTCCATTTGTCAGTATGTCCATCCTTTCACCAATACCATGCAGTTTTGACCACTGTAGCCTTGTAGTATGTTTTAAAGTCAGGTAGTGTGATTCCTCTGATTTCATTTTTCTTTTTCAATGTCTTTGGCTATTAAGGTTCTCTTGCCATTTCAAATAAATTTCATAGTTTTTGCAACTCAGTAATAAATGCTGTGGTGATTTTTATTGGGATTGAATTAACTCTGTAGATCAATTGGGGCAGGATAGATGTCTTAATGATGTTTACTCTTCCTATCTATTACCTGGAAATATTATTTCATTTATTTAATTCTCCTTTGATTTCCATTAACAGTGTTGTATAGTTTTCTGCATATGTCATTTACATCTTTAGTTAAATTTATTCCAAGGTATTTGATATTTTAGTTGTTATTGTAAATGGGTTTTTTTCTTGATTTCCTCCTCAGATTGCTCATTATTGATGTACAGAAATGATACCTATTTTTGCACATTGATCATATAACCTCTGACTTTACTGAACTCTTTTATAAGCTCTAGAATCTTTATAGATTTCTCAGGACTTTCTATGTTTACGATCATGTTGTCTGCAAATAGTGAAATTTTTACTTCTTTCTTCCCAATTTGGATGCCTTTTATATCTTTTTCTTGCCTAAGTGCTTGACCAAGTACTTCTAAAATGATGTTTAATAAGCAGTGACAATGGGCATCCTTGTCTAGTTCCTGATCTTATATGGAAAGCTTTTAGGATTTCACCATTAAATATAATGTTAACTGTGGGCTTTTCATATATACCCTTTATCATGTTGAGGAAGCTTCCTTCTATTCCTGTCTTTTGTATTGTTTTTATCAGGAAAGGGTTTGTATTTTATCAAATGTTTTTTCTGCATCTATAGAGATGATCAAGTGGTTTTTTCCTTTCAATCTGTTTATGTAGTGAATTACCATGATTGATTTTCTTATTTTGAAACATCCTTGCATACCAGGGATGAAACCCACATAGTCATGGTGTATAATTTGTTTGGTGTGTTGGTGAATATGATTAGCAAGGATTTCATTGATGATTTTAGCCTCTAGGTTCATTAGAGAGATTGGTCTATAATTTTCCTATCTCGTGTCTTCTTTGTTTGGCTTTGGTATTAGGGTGATGTTGGCATCAGAGAATGAGTTAGGCAATCTTCCTTACATTTCTGTTTTTTGGAAGCATTTAAGCAGGATTGGTGTTAATTTTTTCCAGAATATTTGGTAGAATTTACCTGTAAAGCCATCTGGTCCTGGGTTCTTCTTAGTTGGGAGGTTTTATCTAATTACTTGTGATTGGTCTGTTGATTTCATCAATTTCTTCTTTCAACAATGTAGGCTACTTGTGTGTTTCTATGAATTTGTCCATTTCCTCTAAGTTATCCATCTTTTTGGCATATAATTTTTCAAAGTATCCTCTTATGATACTCTTAATTTCTTTGGGGTCAGTTGTGATACCCCCTTCCTCATTTTCTATTTTATGTATTTGCATATTCTCTCTTTTTTCCTTTGTTAGTGTAGCTAAGGGTTTGACAATTTTATTAATATTTTCAAAGAACCAGGTTTTGTTTTGTTTATTTTTTCAAGTGCTTTCATATTTTCAATTTCATTTAGTTCTGCTCTAATCTTTTTTTCTTTTTTTCTTTCTACTTGCTTTGGAGTTAGTTTGTTAACTTTTTTTCTAATTCCTCCAAGTGTGTTGTTAGGTCATTGATTTTTAGCTCTTTTCTTCTATTTTAATATAGGCACTTATGGCTATTAATTTCTGTCTCGGGAAGCAGACTTGGCCCAGTGGTTAGGGCATCCGTCTACCACATGGGAGGTCTGTGGTTCAAACCCCGGGCCTCCTTGACCCGTGTGGGGTGGCCCATGCACAGTGCTGATGCACGTAAGGAGTGCCATGCCACACAGGGGTATCCACCGCGTAAGGGAGCCCCATGCAAAGGGAGTGCACCACATAAGGAGAGCCGCCCAGCGCAAAAGAAAGTCCATCCTGCCCAGGAAGAGAGCAATAAATTAATTAATTAATTAAAATTTTTTTCTGTCTCAGTACTGCTTTTGCTGCATACCATTGGTTTAGGTATATTGTGTTGTCATTTTCATTCATTTCAAGGTAGTTACTGATTTCTTTTTTGAGATTTCCTCCTTGACTCACTTTTTGTCTAAGAGTGTGTTGTTTAACTTCCATATCTCTGTGTCTAATCTGATTTATGCCTCTTACTGATTTCCAGCTTCATTCTATTGTGGTGAGAAAAATCACTTAGTTTAATTTCAATCTTTCTGAATTGTTGAGCATTGTTCTGTGGTCTAGCATGTGATCTAATTTAGAAAATGATATATGTGCACTTGAGAAGACTATATATCCTGCTGTATTTGGGTGTAATGTTCTGTACATGTTTATCAGGTTCAGATCCTCTAATGTATTATTAGTCTTTGTTTCTTTATTGATTCTCTGTCAAGATTTCTTTCTAATGATGATAAAGGTGCATTAAAGTTCCCCACTATAATTATTCTCCACTTAGTTTTTCCAGTGTTTGCCTCATGTATTTTGAAGCACACTTGTTAAGTGCCTAAATGTTTATGATTGTTCTTTCTCCTTGATAGATTACCTCTTTTATTAATATACAGGGTCCTTCTTTGTTTCTTACAATAATTTTGCATTTAAAGTCTATTTTGTCCAATATTAGTATAGCTCCTCCCAACCTTTTTCAAATATTGTTTGCTTGTAAAATTGTTCTCCAACAATTCACTTTCAGTCTCCTTGAAACCCTATGTTTAAAGTGGCTTTCTTGTAGACAGCATATAGATGGGTCATATTTCCTTATCCATTCTGCGAATCTGTGTCTCTTGACTGGTGAACTTAATCCATTAACATTCAATGTTATTACTGTCAAGGAATTACTTATATTAGCCATATTTTCTTTAGGTTTATGTATGTCATATATATTTTTTAATTTCTCTTTTTATCTTTTTAGTTGTTCTTCCACTTTCTTCCAACTCTTTCTCTCCTGTTTTTCCTTTTGACTTACAGAACTCCCTTTAGTATTTCTTGAAGGGCAAATTTCTTACTGACATACTTTCTTAATTTCTGCATATTTATGAATATTTTAACTGTCCCTCATTTTTGAATCCTAGCTGTTGGATAGAGAATTTTTGGTTAGAAGGTTTTTCCTTTTAGCACCTTAACTATGTCATACCACTGCCTTCTTGCCACCATGGTTTCAGATGAGAAGTCAGCCCTTAATCTCATCAAGCTTCCCTTGTATTTGATGGTTCTCTTTTCTCTTGCTGCTTTCAGTATTTCTTTGTCATGAGCATTGGTCAATTTTACAAGTATATGTCTTAGAGTAAGCCTGCCAAGATTTATACTTTCTGGGGTGCCCTGTGCTTCCCGGACATGTACATCATCTCCCTCAATAAGTTCAGAAGTTTACAGATATTATTTCCTCCACCATTCCTTCTGTCCCCTTCCCCTTCTTTTTTCCCTCTGGGATGCATGCAATGCTATGTTTGCATGTTTTGTGTTGTTATTCAAATCCCTAAATCCCTGCTGGATTTTTTCTATCTCTTTATCTATCTCTTCTACTATCTGTTTGATTTCAGATGTATGGTCCTCCACATTGCTGATTCCTTCCTCTACCTGTTCAAATCTGCTGTTATGTATTTCCAGTATATTTTTGATTTTTTGGATTGTGCCATTGATCACCATCATATCTGTTATCTTTTTATGTTGCTTACAAGTTCTTCAGTATGTTCCCCCAGTGTCTCTTTAATGTCTTCAATCTCTTCCTTCACTTCATTAAGTTGATTCATGGTATTTGTTTGGACATCTCTGATTAGTTGTTCCACATTCTGCATCTCTTCCTGCTTTTTAGTTTGTTTGTTGGACTGGACCATGTTTCCCTGTTTCTTAGTATGCCTTGTAATTCTTTGTTGGTATCTAAACATCTGTTTATCTTGATACATTTGTTCAGTTGACTAGCTTCTCTCTCTATTCCATGGTTTTATTTTGTTGTTTTTGTATGTGTGGTAAGGTTTCACTTTGATACTTTGTTCCTCTTATTCTATTTCCTTATTGTTGTGTATGTTCCCTTGGAAAAAAATTAGGACTAGTGAAAAGGAAATAGATAGGAAGAGAAAAAGAATAATGGTAATAACAATAGTAAAAGGTACTAGAGGAACCATATAAGACCTAGGAAATTGAAAAATCATTATGAGTAAGAAGTACAGAGGAATAAGACTAGAAAATTGGAATTGAAACAATGAAATAAGAAACAGAATAGAGAAAAACATACAGAATGAATTACAAGGCCAGAATTATGAGAAAGGGTGAAAAGAAAAAAGAAAAGAGAGAAAGAAAAAAGGAAGAAAAATAATGAAAACAGATAGAGAGAGAAATAAAAAAGAAAAATTGAAAACAAAACAAAAAGAAGTGGGAGGAAAGAACAATTGAAAACAGAAGATAAAAAGATGAAGGAGAGAAAAGAAATAGCATAGGTAGAGAAATGGCAAATGAAAGATAAAAAGAAAAAAAGCCCAGAGAAATAAAGGAAGAGGAAACAACAAACTAGAAACAAGACAGCAGTGACTCATTTAAAAAGAGAAGAAAGAGAAAGAAAAGATCAAAAAACAAAAATAAACATGGAAAAACCTTCTCTCTTAGACTGCTAAGGATCAATTTATCACCCTGCAGCCTGCCCTCTGTAGGTTTTGAACTGGGATTTAGTGAGTAAAGTAAGGAAAATGAAGAAAATGAAGAAAGGAAACTTTTAAAAATATATATGATATCCAAGAAAAGCAAATACAAAGAAAATGTCTATATGTTCCCTGTCATCAAGTTTTAGTTGGATGCCTGATAACCTGGTGGATCATTTTCCTAAGAAGAGATGGGAATCTCATATTTGCGAGGCTGGAATTCTTCCACTGAGATAATCTCTCTCCTTAGGTTATTTTGTCTTTCAGAAGGCAATCTGCCCCTTTTCTCTTCGGCAGGTTAGAGTCCCTGCAGTCCAATGGAGTCCTGCTGATCAGCCACCTGTCTCTGCCTCCTGTCTGATGTAATTCCTGTCTTTAGCTAGGTGGCTGGGCATGACAGCCTGCCTAAGGAGATCCCCCTCCTCTCTCCCTTTTGAGTCTGGGTCTCTCCAAGTATTCACCTAGGTAAACTCACCACAAAGAATCCACTCTCCACTATCCAAGTTTCCTCTTCCTCCCAGGGAATCTGCTGTCACACTCCTTTTGGAAAAGGGAGCCAGCAGCTCCATCTAGGCTATTATGCTGAGGACTGGGTATATATACCACTTCCAGCCAAAGAGGTACATGACCCATGATTTTCCCGTGGCTTATCCTCCTAGATGACACAGAGTACCTTCCAATTCAATGTGTATCCAAAGGAGATGGCAGGAAGGAAGACACCCACTCTCCTCTCAGTTAGATACAATTCACCATGAGTTTTACCCTCACTTAATATCTCAGGGATGGGGGTGGGGAGTCCTTCCCAGTGGCCTAATACCTCACAGCCCATTGTTTCAGCTTCCCCATCTCTCCTTTTTTCACTCTCCTGGGAGTTGTGAAGCAGTGTCCCAGTCTGCTGTACCCCAAAGCAGGATTCCAAGGCAGCCTCCAGCTCCCGCTCTATTGTTTTAGCAAGAGCTGTGCCTTCTCTGCCTAACCCATCAGCCATGTTTCCACAATCCCTCCCGATGCAAATTTGCTCTAGAAATTGGTTTGCTTTCATGATGAGAATGTATTAGGTTAAAAACTTAGAGTTCTGAGGTTGTGAACATATCCAAATCAAGAAATCATCAGAGATGCTGCTCAACAAAAACTGCCGACAATCCTGGACTACTGCTATGTGGAAAGGCAAAATGGCAGCCATTTTCTTCCTTGGTCTATGCCTTGCCTCCAGACTCACTTTCTCCTCAAGATGTGGGTAATCAAGCACATGGCTTTTCTCTACACTTTCCACTAGGAATGTTGCATCAGCTTTGGGCTGCTCTGCTGATTTCTAGCCTTTCTGCAGCTGTAAGCAATCTTGGAGTCCTCTATCACATGGCAGGCAAATATAGCATTTGCTTTTCTCTCCCCTCTTCTCCATTTGTATAGGACTCCAGTAAAAGTATTAAGACCCACCCTGCATCCCACAATCTACTAAAAATGTCCAATCTATAAAGGTCTTACAGGTGTAGGAATGGGTTTGCTTTAAAAACATATTTTTTGGGGTGCACGAAAGACTCATAGCAGCACCGCTATTGTTAGGCGAATATTCTATAAAAGTCAATTAGGGGAAGTGGACGTGTCTCAATTGACAGAGCGTCTGCCTACCCCTGCGTAGGGGTGCCCCATACGCAAGGAGTACACCCCGCAAGGAGAGCCGCCCCACGAGAAAAAAGCACAGCCTGCCACACACATGGAGAGCTGATGCAGCAAGATGACACAACAAAAAAGAGATAAAGTTTCCCAGTTCCATCAGATAATGCAAGCAGACACAGAGGAACACAGTGAATGGACACAGAGAGCAGACTATGGGGGGGGGGGGGGGAGGGGAGAGAAATAAATAAAAATAAAGAAAGAAAAAAAATTTTAAAGTCAATTAATGGAAGCCACTGTGGCTCAATCAGTTGAGCTCCCATCTACCATATGGGAGGCCCTGGATTCACGTCCCAGGGCCTCCTTGTGAAGGCAGGCTCACCTGCATGCCACAGAGAGCCACCAGCCTGCAAGCACACCAAGAACTAACTCAGCAAGGTGATGCAACCAAATGGGAGACAAGCAAAAACGCAGAAGAACAGCAAGCAAACTGCAAATGGGGGGGAATAAATTTTTAAAAAAATACAGACACAGAAGAATGCACAGCAAACGGACACAGAAAGAAGATATGCAAGCAAAAAAACTGCAAGGGGGTATTAAAAAAAGGAAAAATAGTCAGTTAGATGAATTAGGTTATGTTGATTGGATATGATGTTTAATCCTTTTATATCCTCACAGATTTCCTGTCTACTTATTGAATAATTGAATACATTACTCAAAAAAGAGTACTGAAACCACTATGTGTATTTGTCTATTTCCATTTGAAGATTTATAGATTATTAATTGATATTTTAGCAGATTTCATACTAGGTGCACAGATTTTAGGATTATTAGAGTCTATTCATGAATAACCACAAAACATTTCTTCCTATTAGTCATTCGTATTAAAGCCTCCTTATTTCCTTAATTTTTGGCATTCACTGATCTCCTCTCCATCTCTGTAATCTTGTCTTTTCCAGAATGCCATATAAATAGAATTGTTTAGTATTTACCCTTTTGAGTCTTGCTTATTTCATCCATATTTTTCATGCATTAATAGTTCATCCCTTTTTATTGTTCAGTAGTATTACTTCATATGACTACGAGAAAGTTTATCCATTCACTAGTTGAAAGGCAAGAGTTGTTTCTAGGTTTTGGCAATTATGAATAGATTTGCTATGAACATTCACATATTCTTTGCCTAACATAAGGTCACACAAACTTTCTTCTCTATTCCTTTCTAAATGTTTTGTAGTTTTGATATCAGGGTGAGAGGATTCTGGGAAGGTGGAGGAGTAGAAATCTCTTGGAATTTGACCCTCCACTCAGACAAATATTAAGCAAGCATGAACTGACTGAATCAATTACTTTAAAATGTTGGAGTCTAGTATAGCACTGTACAGCATGAAAGAAAGAATAGTAGTAAGAGGGTAGTAAATTATGGTAAATAACACTGAATTGCTACCTTTGTGTGGTAGTTACTGTTGCCTCAAATCTTGTGGCAGGAAGCAGTGAGATCTGGCCACTTTCATTCAAAAATGAGGGAGAGATGAAGACTTTCCCAGCTAAACAAAATTTGAGGGAATTCATCAATGCTATAATTGCCTTACAAACAAGGCTAAAGGGAGTACTCCAGAATGAAAAGAAAGAACACGAGGCAGTAGTTCCAAACAACATAAAGAAATAAAGACCTCTGTAAAGGTAACCACTTGGGTAAGAGTAAGGGTCAGTATAGTTGTATTGCATTTTTGGTACATAACTTCACTTTTCACATCCTATATGTGCTAAAATGCAAACACATAAAAAGTAATATCTGAAGAAATATTTGGAAACCACATATCTGATAAATATTTGAATCCAGAATAAAGAAAAGTTCAACTTAACAGAAAAATGACAAACAACCCAATTAAAAAATCAACAAAAGACTTGAATAGATATATCTCCAAAGAACATATAGAAATGGCCAGAAATCCATGAAAATATGCTCAATATCATTAACCAATAAGGAAATACAAGTTAAAACCACACACACTAGAATGGCTACTATTTTAAAAAATAGAAAATCATCATAAATGTTGGAGAGAATGTGGAGAAATAAGAACACTCATTTATTACTGGTAGGAAAGTGCAATGGCATAGTTGATATGGAAGACAGTTTGACAGTTCCTCAGACAATTAAGTACAGAATTACCATGTGACTCAGTGTGGCAGTTTAGTATAGTGGTGAATTCCAAAAATAGATATCAGATTATGTTTGTAAACTACTCTGTACCTACGCATGATCAAATTCTGATTAGGGCTTTGATTGGGCCATGTCAGTAAGGTGTTGAGTCCCCACGCCTTGGTGGGGGAACTCACAGATAAAAGGCAAGGCAAAGGACAGAGTTGGAGGGTTTTTAATGTTGGAGTTCTGATGTTGGAGTTTGATGCTGAAGTCTTAAGCTGGAGCCCTGGTAAATAAGCACACAGAGGAAAGAGACGCAAGCTCCAAGAAGAGATGAACACTGAGCCCAGAAAGAAGCAAGCCCTGGGAAGAGATGAACCCTGAGACTGGAGGAAAGCAAGACCTAGGAAGAGAGGAATCCAGAAAGCTTGAACCCTGACAGACATCAGCAGTCATCTTGCTCCAACTCATGGAAATAGATTTTGATAAGGGAAGTAACCTATGCTTTATGGCCTGGTATTTGTAAGCTCCTACACCAAATAAATACCCTTTATGAAAGCCAACATCTTTCTGGTATTTTGCATCAGCACCCATTTGGCTAAGTAATACAGGATTTGGTACCAGGAGTGGGGTAGTGTTTTTGCAATTACCAAAATGATGGAACAGTTTTAAAAATGGATAAGGGATATTTTGTGGAGGAATTGTGAGATGCTTGGAAGAAAAGACCTACAGTGCTTTGAAAAGTCTGTTGATATCAATATGGATGCTAAACAGACTTTTTATGATGCCTTAGAAGTAAATGATGAAGCTATTATCGGAAACTGGAGGAAAGGCTATCCGTGTTTTAAAGTTGCAGAGAACTACTCTTTCTGGAACTTCATTAACTATATATATATGAAACTCCCTAGTCTAACTTCTCTCCTTTAAACTCTTTCTGTTTGTTTCTTTGTTTTGTTTTTTCACCTTAAAATATTATAAAATTTCTTCTGGCCTGTCATCCTGGTCATTAAGTTTCTTTTCAGCACATTCTAAAATATCATTAAACTCACTCAGGGAGCTTTAAATTTCTGTTACTTTACTTTTCATTTCTTCTTTTTCCATTGTTGTTTTTTATCTGCCACAACACTATTACTAGCTTCCTATTCCATTCCCTATAGAAGTAAGAATAGTAAACATTGTGGTTTATAGCCTATATTTGATTGTTACAATGTATTTGATATTTAGATCTTTTTCAATTGTCTATCGATTCTGCCTTGGTTGACTCTTGACTTTTGCTCATGTTATCTATTTTCCTTATGTGCTTTTCTTTTTCCTGTGTCCTGGTTGTTGTAGCAATAGTGAAAGATTAATAGTAGCAATACTTTGAGGCCAGGAAAGGAATTACTTTCTTTCAGAGGGGATTATTTATTCATTTATTTGATTATTTATTCATTTCTTTTCCCTCTGCTGGACTCCAAGTTTTCCACCACCCCCAGAAAACCTTAATCCATGTTCAAAGCTTAAGGTTCTATGAACCATCCAAACCATGTAAATGCAGGGTGAATATCCATGTGAGGGCCAGTGTAGTTCTGGTTTACCTTTATCTTGGCAGTTTAACCCTTTGGGATACTAGTTGGTGATGGGGAGTGTTTTCTGATAGAATTCACACTTTTTCTTAGTCCCAGTCTTATATATTTCTATCCTTTTATCCATTATACCATCAAAATTAAAGTCCTGTTTTGCTCAGATTTGCAAATACTTTCAAGGAAATAAATTATGGTTTTCTTTTCAATTATGGATCATTAATTTCTTATAAATGGTCACCTCTCAATTGCTTGTAAGAACTTGTTGCTTATGACTTTTCCCAACTCTTTTAGTTGTTTTCATGAGAATGTCTGCTCTTGGTAACTTACTCTACCAGTATTAGTGACTGAAAATCCCAAAATTCTGTGGTACATATTTTCTCAATAACTTATATCTTATGTATAGTTTAGGACAACTTTGTGTAACTAAATCTCTCTATTTTATGTGTTAGCATTTTACTTTTTTTTTCAATAATTATTATACTTTTAATGTTAGAAGTTTTGTAGAACCATTTGTGAAAAAAATTACCTCCAAAATGTCATTGTTTATATTGAGAAATATATTTTCTAAATTATATACTGTTACATAATGTAGAATATTCCTCAAAACTGCAGGTATTATCAAAGGCAAAATTCTAGAATGTAAGCGTCAGGCAGTCATAATCTTACCCTCTTGTTCTCCCTAACATGGGTTCCTAGAATAATACCATGTACAGTTTTCTCAATAAATATTTGTTGAATTTGAATTAATTAATACTGTATTATGTGCTTCACTATCTATGGTTTAGCTCTGGGTACATGAAAATCAAACTAGAACAGTTCCTGGATGAAGTTAGTCACAATATTTTCATTAACTTTTCCTCTGGGATATGAAAGAAAAGATTAATGCTTCCCAAAATGTGGCATGTGTCAAAATTATCTTCTACAGTAGATATTCATAGAAAGTCCCTAGTGATATTTCACCCTGTTCTTACACAGGTACTTAGAAAAAAACATGTTATTAGCAATCATTTGTTATTTTTCAGGGAATATGTTTTGTGTGGTCACTGTCATCATTAAAGGCTAGCAATTTCCAGAAAGATATTATAAAATAACTTTTAAAATAAGCACCCTGATAACTGAATTGTCTCAGGCTTTATAGACTCTAACGATATGGATTTTACTCCTTTGCAATCACTGTTTTGATGAGAGTGAAGAGAATTTATATTATACATTAATTACCCCTGAAGTAATTAACATTTCAGTGTCTTTAGACTTCATCAACAATAGAATTAAGGAAAAACTGAATTTGAGTATTGTAGGGAATATTCTAGGAAATAAATTTAACTTTCTAGGCATACATGTAGCATGGACAAGTGACTTGATTAATACAATGAAATGGAAGCATAAGTTTGATTGGAACCTCTGAGTGGAAGTTTTACGAGCCAGTGGGAAACTTGTTAAATTCTCTGTTCCCCAGTCTTTGTGATCATGGAAACATATATTTGCACATTTTTAAGAAAAAATATTTCTCTTCCTATTCTAAAAAATGGTGCACCTGATATTTGAGGAAAATCCTCCTGTAACACAGCATCCAGAAACTTAAATAAAATATAACAAACATCTTTACATTCAAAGATAAATACAGCAAAGAAATATGCACATGTGCATGAAAAGACATGTACAAGAATGTCATAGAAGCAATGCTGATAAAAGCAAAGAACTGGAAGAATGGCTACATAACTTAGTAGAGTCATATCAAGGAACAAAATGAATTAGGTTCTGTTACATATATGTGAGTGGATGAATCTCAGAAGTAAAATATTGATAAAAACATAAAGCAAGTTGCAGAAGACCACATATAGCTTCAAACTTTAAACATGAAAAACTGTCTTAGTTTTCTGGCTATGATCACAAGTATGGGATAAAGGAATGACTTAAACAACAGGAATTTATTGGCTCCTGGTTTTGAGGCTAGGTATGGCAGTTTGAGATTATTTTATGAATCCCAAAAAAAGATAGATTATGTTTGTAAACGAATCTGTTCCTCTGGGTGTGATACCCTTTGATTGTATCAAATTCAGTTGAGGGACCTTTGATTAGATTATTTGTTAAGATTGATTTAGGTCTTTTGATTTGACTACATCAGTGGATATGACATAGGTTAAGTCTCTGTCCCTTTGCTCAGTCTGATATAAACAGACACTCAAACAGTCAAATATAGGAGTGGAGAACTCTGTCATTTTTTTTTTATCCTGCCATTTGATAGAAGGGAGAAGGCACCACCAGCTGAGGGCCTGCAGGTCATTTTGCCTGATAGTTTACAGCTGACCTTAGGAAGAGAGCAGACTAGCCAAGACTGAAATAGAAGGCCCAGAAAGAAACAAGCACTGTGCCAGGAAAGAGAGGAGTACAGAAGCACTTATGATTAAGTCTCAAGTGGCTGGGCCTATGGAGCTCAAGAGAAAAGGGTGGGTCCAGAGGTCAAGGCAGAGACCAACCAGAGATCAGTAGCTATCTTGCTTCAACCTGTGGCAGCCGACTTTAGTGAGAAAGCATCTTTCAATTAATTGAACTGGACTTTTTATGGCCTTGGAACTGCAAGTTTTTCCCCAAAATAAACCCCCTTTATAAAAGCCAACAGATTTCTGATACTTTTAAATGGCACCCCTTTGGCAGACTAATACACAAGGGGAAGTTCAACATCAAAGTTATCAGCAAGGCAATGATTTCTCCCCAAGACTATGTTCTGCTCGGGCTGGCTATCAGTCATCTGTGATGCTTGGCTTTTCTATAATAGAGCAATGAACATGGCTGTGTATTCTCTTTTCTCAATCAGCTTCTGTTGACTTCTTCAATGGGTTGTAATTGTTTACATAAAGACCATATTTCTGGTTTTATGAAACTTATCAGAGCTACCTGGAAGAGTGAATTATAAAACTGGAGGTAATGTTTATATTTCTAGAACATCAGTGGGCTATTGCTAGAATATTTTCTCAGAATTTAAAATCAAGCATGAGGACAAATTTGTGAAATAAGTATTCCTTTGGTATTCCTAAAAAAATTACATGGGGAAAGGAACCTAGACATAGAATGAACTTTCCACACTTGGAAGAAATGTGGTAGCTAAAGGAAAAGATGAACTGAGCTTACAATTGAATGAATAATTGAATAGATAAAAGAATGGTATCAATAAGTCTTTGTAATAGAAACTTAAAGAGCCATATCAGAAGGATAATGAATCCTGATGACCTGTTAACTCAGTTGACTCTGCCACTGTCTACCCATGCTTTTGTCATTCTTTCCAGTGACTACTGCCTTAGGAATAATGCTACACATTTTATTATTTTGTTCCCCTTCAGGAATAGATTCATATACCAATTATCTTTAACTGAAGGTATAAAATCAACAAATGGCAGGAGAAATAGAGTACAAATCATAATAATTATTAACTATATTTGTAATTACACCATATTTCTTACAAGAGCTTATAAAAACAGGTGTTGGGTTATCTTGTTCTTATTTCTGAGAAAAATTAGGGTTGGGGAGATTATATTACATGCCCCAAAACCTTGTGGCCTCTTTAACAGGGAGCTGAGAATTGATGTCATGTCTTCTATTTCAAATCTCATACTCTTTTCCTTGTCCGCAGTATCCACTCTTCAGGTACAAAGAGGGAAGCCTATGTGCAGGGTATTTTTCTCCAGCTACCCAATTCACAATAACTTCTGGCCCTGACTTTTCTTCCCTCTTTGTGTGTGATATTTGTATTCTAGTTCTCATTTTACCAACTTCCACCTTTGGTCCAAGCTGACATTTCCTGAACTTCCTCAGCCACTGAGGAAACAGTAGCTTTCATGTTTTAAAAGGATCACTTCCCATGCCAAGGCAGGTTGACCTGTACTTCAGCCCAGAACTGAAGCCTGAACAGCAGGTGTTTGACTCCTGTGAGACTCCCCAACTCACAAATTTCCCTCTCCTACTGCTTTTTGCCTCCTAACCCGAACCCTGACCCTGTTTTTGATTTATTGTTTGAACATGATGTGCTCACATTAACTCTTAACTCTTTGAAGAAAAATTGTTTATAAAGTATTTACTTGTAGCAATAACTTGAGGCCTTAAACTAAGAGTTCTGTTGTTTTTTCCTTATTGTCCTTCCCCTACCCTGTCTTATAAGTGGAAAGACACTAAATCACACTGAAATAAGCTTTACTAAGCTGCAATCCAATGCAGGACACAATCACTTGAGTAAACCAGACTATTTTGTACGTTTTACCTCCCTTCAAGCACATGTAAAAACTGAAGTGTTTGAAAGACAGAAGCCTTTTGAGAAAGAAGAATTTTTGGAGATTAAACACAGGAATATTTCCCTATCTCCATATAACTTACTCATGGAGAAGGGGTTCAATACTAATTAACCCAATAAAGGTGAGGTCCCTAAAGAATATTTCTTGACATTTTGAAGTTTTTCTAGGGCAGGCTAAGACTTGCTTGGAATTCCTGAATGGCTGGAGTACAAATTTTTTTTTGGCACTGTGTTGTGCTATGCTTAATTCTAGAGAAGGTGGGGTAGAGTTTCTACCCCATATCCTAGCACTTGCAGCAAGGAGCAAGTTATGAGAAGTTTAACTTATTCAATTCAATGTGAGGTACATAGAGTTTATTAGGAAGAGAGGTATTGGCAGAACTATAACACAGGACACTTCTCAAATTAAAGAAATCAGAAGACAAGACAGAGCAAACTGTTGGTAGGAATACACAACTGCCTCTTTGGAACTGCAGCAGAGTGAAGGAAACCTAGAGAGTGAATCTCCTATGCCAAAAACTCCATGGCAGTAGAAATTCGTATTTGATAGCACCCAAAGCGTACAGAGCATGAACACTTGAGATACTGCCAGGGTCGGGCAGGAAGCATGTTCTGGTGGCTAAAAGACAGCCATTATGCATATTTTCAGAGCATATATTATTGTTTAAGCCACTGTGCCAGCTGATCGCCCCCCCAGAGCCTTTTACCACCTTCAGCCCGCCCAGATAAATGGGCTTCAGGGAGGAAGAAGTCCAATCATTCCCTTCTCTACTCTAAGTGATTCTTTTTATCGACTACCAATAAGTGAGCTCTACCCAAAAGTTGACAGGTGGATTTTAACTGGACAGCTACTGACCATAACAGATACATCCTGAATTTGAGTACTAACTGAAGACCAAATTTTAAACTGGAAATGATAGGAAGAAAAAAAAAAAAACACTGAATTTATACTAATCTGAACAGATTAATTTTACTTATTTTTTTTACATTAGGCCAGGAACAAGAAATTTTCAAGTGACAAGAAGGAAAGGACTTATGGTCATGTAAATAAAACAAATTCAAATTTTAATATAAGCTCCATTAGGCACTGCCAATGCCATATTTGCAGGGATTTATAAATGGTTCATACTTTCTGTTTTGTCAGTGTCTAGAATAATCCTGGGTTCATAGTAGGTGCTCAGTAAACATTTGTTGAATGAATCATTGGATTTTAACTTTGCTCATTATTGACTATAATTCTGATGATCATTTTAATGATTAACATAATTCCATTTTCATTATTTAAGAAATTATATGAATAAAGTGTACTTCAATATAGTGGTTAAGAACATTGGATCTGGACTGAACACTACCTGAGTTCAAATGTCCTAGCTGAATAAACTGGGCCTTAATTTTCCAATTAATAAAATGGAAATAATAACCATAATCTTCTTATGGTTTTAGTGAAGATTAAATTAATACATATAAAACATTAAGAAATACATCTAACAGTAAACACTAGCTTTTTTTAAAATTGTATAGCTTAGTATCACAAGATGTTAAATGGAACCACACATTTCAGTTTCATCTCAGGCCCCAGGAATATACATGCTTCTACTTTCAGATTCAAAAAGATGTCAGACCATTAATGTAGGATTGTCAAAAGAGCTGGTTGAAAACCAGTTTTGAAACCTTCAATAATTCTTACCTGGAAGCTTAGAAGGGTTCACACTGAAGCAAATAATAGGAGTGTAGTGGACACTATGATGCACAACTCTGGTGGGTTGAAGGATCTGGGGATTGAACAAGGAAAAGACAGGACTATGAGATAGCAGTAGCACACAACAAGCCTTATTTGGGTGTTGCTAGGGCAAGGTTGAATGAGAGGTAAGTCCATCCAAGAAGGAGACCTTTCAGATACAGCAACATGTGACCAATACCCGAATTGGAGCAGAACAAGGTATCTTCCTGGGGAGAGAAGAATCAGAGAAGGAATTGATGTGGTTAGGTGATATTGCTCAGTAGCAAGGTAGGGACTCTCTGGGTAAGATAGCACTAATGGGCAATAACATTTTGGACTTTGTAACTATAAAGTTTGACTTATCTATGCTTAATAAATGTTGGGTCCAATTTCATGGGATATGCAAAATAGGTAGGTTTTAATTACCTAAAACTGCTTATGTGGGGGTTATATTTAAAGCAATTGGATGTGTAAATATTTGAGTTTAGTCTGTTGGGCTTTGGACCACTGGTTTTGGTGTGTTGTAAATAAACTTCATAGGGGCCAATACACAGGGCCCATCTTTGGCCAATTTATATAAAACAGCTCTGACTCCTTTTTAACAATGACAACCTTTTATTATACCAAGCTCATGGGTGTGCTACCAGTAGAGAAATTTTAGATATCAGCCATCACCTATCTTTGAGAATTGTTTTGAGAGAGAAGGATCACCACATCCAAGAAAATGTACCCTTCCTGGGGAAGGCCACAAACAGTGCAGCAGTATGAGGGCCAGGTCCCAAACCCAACTTGGGTAACACTGTAGGACCATTCTCATCATTAGACCTCCTTGTAGAGATGCCTTTGTTGAGTCTTTATCACAGTCCAGATTCTACTCAATTCTTCTTCCTTCCCTTCCCTTCCATGGATGTTGAACCCAAGAGCACTCCCTAATAAACTTCCTGCATACTAAACTCCACCTTATGGTCTGCTTCCCAGGAACTCAACCTATAGAAAGGATATTTAAATTGCGGTAAGTCTACTGATGAGAAGTAAAAAGAGAATCTTTTTTCTTAATGTTATTTTCACTGGCTCTCTTGGGATGGAAATTCATAGTAGACTATGAGAGCTTCTTAGATCCATTTTAATTTTCTTAGTGTAATATTTCTGCCCAATCAGAATGCAAGGAGACTTGTTTATCAAGATTTATGTCCAAAATCAAAATAAGAAAAAATTAGAAGTTTTTAATTATTTCAGTGTTTTTTAAATTGCAAACGAGGTGAAAAGTAGGGCAAGTTTTTGTGATTGCTAAAATGCATTCTTTATACAGATGGGAAAACCCAGATGACAACTGAAAGAAACATGATTGCTGTTACTTAATGTAACAGACTGTCATACTTGATGGAAGAACTGTACTAGCATCCCCACTAAAATGAGAAATAAACCAAGAGGACTTTATTATCAAGTAATATCTAATGGAATTAAAATATAAAAATTGAAAAGGAAAAAATAATATATCGTAATTTAGGGATAGCTTGATTGCTACCAGGGAAGGTCAAGGAAATCAATTAAAAATAAAAATAGAAATGAAATTTAGTAAGATGTCTGAATGTAGCAATAAATAGAAATCAATTGCCCTCTTTTATACAAATAGCATTGTGTTGAAGCTAGAAAAAAAATCCCCATTTATGATAGCAATACAAATTTAACAAGAACTGTGGAAGATCTAGAACTATGTTAAGATAATTAAAAAAAAATAGCTAAGAAACAAACAACAAAAAGACTTGAGTAAAACAAAAGGCATGTTACCTTATCGTGTAGGAAAAATAAAAACCATTTAAGTGTGCTATAACTTTTAAATTTGGGGAATTGTCTAGTAAATTTACCCAAAAAATAACTAGCAAGATTTCTTTTGGGTGGTAGAGAATCTAATCCAAAATCATATAAAAATTAATATTTAGAAGAATTCTGAGGAAGGAGAATAAGGATAGAGGGGGAAAAAAGGGATATTAAAACAAAACAAAGTTAAAATTGGCCCATTAATATGCAGATGAAAGACAGAAATCAACTAGGAAATCAATGAAGAGACTCAAATTATATATAAAAATTGGGCATAAGACTGTGATACAATTTCAAACTACTGTGGACAAGGTGGACTTTTCAAGAC
This sequence comes from Dasypus novemcinctus, assembly GCF_030445035.2. Classification (NCBI taxonomy): domain Eukaryota; kingdom Metazoa; phylum Chordata; class Mammalia; order Cingulata; family Dasypodidae; genus Dasypus; species Dasypus novemcinctus. Next base: position 65,954,777 of record NC_080683.1, on the reverse strand, counting down.
TAATTTTGGCACACCTGGGTAGCTATTTGGGAAAAGTAAACTTGTGTCCTACTAGGGATTTTATATTAAAATTAATTGCACATTTCAAAAAAATTAAAATTTAACTATAAAACATCAATAAAATTTACAACCCCCTAACAACACTGAACATATGAAACATAGAAAAATTATCAATTGACAATATCAGGAATGATAAGGGAAGCACCACATATCCTAGAAGTTATTTAAAAAATTAAGAAGGGGATATCTGTCTTGGAGAACTTCATTCCAATAAATCAATAATATGGATAAAATATTTGAAAAGAAACACAAGTTTCCAAATTTGATACAAATAATAGAACTATATTTTCCTATATCTGGTTGAAAAAATTTAAACCACAATGAAAACTCTTTTCATGCAAAAAACTTCCAGTCCAGAATATATAATTGGTAAATTCTTTCAAACATATAAAGATGGAAAATAATACGAATCATAAGTTATCTCTTTCAGAGAATAGAGAAATGATGATTCTCAACTTGTTTTGTAAGGGAAACATACACTTGAAACCTGATAAAAACCAAGAATTTGACAGACCAATGACTTGCATTAACATAATCACAAAAGTCCTATTCATATTTACAAACTGAATCCAAAAACATATAAAAGAGGATAACTCATCCTTAAAAATGAATATATTCTAAGATTATAATTTCATCTAAAGTTCAAAATTGATCAATTTAATTCATAACATCAATAGAATAGATAGAATAACAAATGATCATTTCAACAGAAGCAAAAATATATATATATATAATAAAACTTAGCACACTTTGTGATTTTAAAAATTCAGAAAATTTGAAGTAGAAGATAAATTTTCTTTCTTATTTTGTTAAAGAACATAAAACCCTAGAGCTACCATCGTATTCATTGGTGAAACACTGAAAGCTTTCCCTCAAAAATCAGAATTAAGCATAAATGTCTGCAATCATTTTTTCCACAATGTTTTTAGTTAACATTGTGCCAGAGATTATATAGTGCAATAAAGCAAGAAAGTAAAAGTTATTAAAATTTAAAAATAAGTAAAATTTACTTTTGCAGGTAACATGATTATGTATTTAGAAAATCCAAAAGAATTACAAATCTTTAAAAATGATGAGTGTATTTATCAAGGTTAATGGAAAGCACATCAATACAGAAATAATTATTGTATTTTTATATATTGGTAGTAAACAATTAAAAACAAATCATGTTCATTAGTATCGTGATTTAATATAACTCAAGTAAATTAAATATGTAGTAATAAATCTAAGAAATTGTGTAAGACTCTTCATTAAAACAATAATATATTGCTGACAGAAAATAAAGTGGCTCTAAATAAGTACATACATATACCTTGTTAATGATTTTATAAGATTCCAATTTCCCCAAATTAATCTTCAAATTCAATATAATCTCAGTCAAAATTATACACCATGACCAAATGGGATTTATTGTAGATATCAATTTGTAAATCATTAAATCAACAGGATAAAAAAATTAATATATCAGTGGATGTAGAAGCATTGGGGAAAAAAACCCAACCTACATCCATTAAGGGCAAAAACAAATACAAAAACAAACAAAAAAACTCTCAGCAACTAGGAATAAAGGAGAATTTCCTTAAGTTGATAAAGATACATCTACAAAAAACCTACAGCTAACCTACTTAATGGTAAGAAAATTAGATTTTTCCACAAGATTAGGAACAAGATTGGAATGGCCTCTCTTAAGATTCCTATTCAGCAGTGTACTGGAAATCTTAGCTAATTCATGAAGACATGAAAAGGAAATAAAACATATAGAGATTGAAAAGGAAAAACAAAAACTGGCTCTGTTCACAGAGGACATAGTTGTCTATGTAGAACATTCCAAAGAATCAGCAACAACAGCAACTACAACAACAACAAAATACTCTGGAACTAAGACAAGATTAGAGTAAATTTGCAGAATACAAAATTAATATGCAGAAGTCAATTGTTTTCCTATGTACCAAGATAATCAGTTGTAATTTGAAATTAAAATATATCATTTACACTAGCACAAAAAAAATGAAATATATATTAAATCTAACAAAATATATGTAAGATCTACATGAGAAAAACTATAAATCTCTGATGAAAAAATTTAAAAGAATCAACATCCTAAGTAAATGGAGAGAAATTCCATGTTCATGCATCAGAGGCCTCAATATTATTAATATGTCAGTTCTCAATTTGATTTGCAGGTGCAGCACAATCTCAATTGTCTTTGCTTGTTGTGATGGCAGCTTTCTAGCAATCCTCCATTATGTGGCAATCTGTCTCTTTGTGTGTCCTCTTCTGGTTACACTAACTTACTTCATCTGAATTCTCTCTGCTAATAAGGAATTCAGTCACATTGAATGAAGGCCCACCCTGATTGTATCTGGCCTCATCCAAAGAGGATCTTTAAAGATCCTATTTACAAATGAGTTCACACCCACAGAACCAGTGATTAAGACTTGAATATGTCTTTGTGGTGGACATGATTCAATTTATCATGCCAATCAAAATCCCAGCAAGTTATTGATTAGATATCAATTAACTGATTTGAAAGTGTATATGAAAGATAAAAGACACAGTATTGAAGAAAACCAAAACTAAAGGAGTAACACTATTCATTGTAAAGAATAAAGTTACAGTAATCAAGACAATACAGTTTTGGCCAAAGAATAGATAAATGGAACAGAATAGAGAGCTCAGAAATAGACCCGGGCAAATATAGTCAAGTGATCTTTGAAAAAAAAAGCAAAGGCAATTCGTTGGAGAAAGGTGAGTCTTTTTAACTATTTTTTTCTGGGACAATTGCATATCCACATGCATAAAAATGAATATAGAAACAGACTTTACAACTTTCAAATGGATCATAAAATTAAATGTAAAATAAAGAACTATAAAATCTCCAAAAGTTAATATAAGGGAAAATCTAAGCGACCATGGAGTTTGTATTGAGTTTTTAGATACATCACCAAAACATGATTCATGAAACAAATACAAAATTGATTTAATGGACTGCACTGAAATTTAAATGTCAGCTCTGAAAAAAAAAAAAACAATAAAATGAAAAGACAAAGAACAACCTAGGAGAAAATATTTTCAAAACACATGCTGATAAAGTACTTCTGTCCAAAACACACAAATGACTCTTAAATTTCAAAAATAAAAAAAAACAACTCAATCAAAGATGGGCAAGAGATATGAACATTCATCTTACCAAAGAAGAGAGACAGATGGCAAATAGCATACACAAAATACTCAACATATTTTATTAGGGAGCTTCAGATTAAAAGGAGACACAACTATACCTGTACAAAGACTGTAAAATCCAAAACATTGACAACATGAAATGCTGGCAAGGATGTGGAGCAACCATGATTCTCAGTCATTTCTAGTGGGAACGCAAAATGTTACAGCCACTTTGGAAGACAGTCTGGCAGTTTCTCACAAAGCTAAATGTGTCTTACCATATAATCCAACAGTTGCACTCATTATTTACCCATATGAGCTGAAATTTTATGTCCACAAACAAGAATGTTTATAGCAACATCATTCATATTTGCCCAAAATTGGAAATAACAAAGATGTCTCTCATTAGGTGAATGGATAAACTAATGTGGTGCTTCTATACAATGGGATATTCTTTAGTTAAAATGTGAGCTATCAAGCCACATAAAGACATAAAGCAACAGTGAATGTAAATTGCTAAATGAAAGAAATCACTCGGAAAAAACTACATGCTATATGATTGCAATTATATAACATTCTGGAAAAGTTAGAACTATAAAGACAGTAAAAAAACAACAATAATTTGCAGAGGTTCAGAGGGCAGGAAGGAAGGATATAAAGGAAGAGGACAGAGGATTTTTAAGGTAATCAAATTAATCTGTATGATACTGCAATGACAAATACATGACATGCATTTGTCAATTCGTGTATGGTAGAATAAATAATGCCCCCCTACAAAATTATGTTCAACTCCTAACCCTAATCTTGTGAATATAAACTAATTTTAAACAATCTTCAAAGAGCCTATCAAGATGAGTCAAACTGAAAGAGAATGGGTGTTAATCAAGTATAACTTGAGTCCTTATAAGCAAAGGAAATTGGACATGGAAACATAAGCCACAGTTGAGAAAGAAACATATTGCCATGCAATGGAGACAGAGATTGATTGACAGACAGCCTCTGCCAGAATGACTACAGAGGAGTGATGGCCCACTGACATCTTAATTTGGGAATTCGAGCTTCCAATATATGAGTCAATAAGTTCCTGTTGTTTAAGCCAACCAGTGTATGGTATTTGTCATAGCAATCCTGGCAAATGAAGACACTAACTATACAACACAGAGTGAACCCCAGGAAAATATATGGACTTTAGTTTTATAATGTATCCATATAGAATTATCAGTTGTGTCATAGGCACTACCCTAATGTTAATAATAGATTCAATTGTGTGTTTGAGAAGGAATTTTTATGGGAATTTTTTGTACTTTCTGGTAGTTTTTTCTGTAAACCAAAAACTGCACCATGAAAGGTCTATTAATAATGAAAAAAATCCTGGTAGGTATTTCCTGGGTATGTGTGGAAATCAATAAGTTGCCTATAAAATTTAGATGGAAATCCAAGGAATTTCAATAGTTAAGACAAAATTAAGGAAGAAAAATAAAATATGAATTTTCATTATAAAGTCACACAAAGTAAGAATTGGCTTATGGATAGAGAAAGAAACCAATGAAACTGACTTATAACTGTATAACAATTCTTCCTAATGAAATTTTCTGTCTAGCCTAGAGGATGTTAGGAAATTCATCACAATTCTCCCTCACCAATACCGAGAATATAGAGACACATTAAGAGGAAATTACAGAAATTGGACAAAGGATCGGGACAGGTAATTCAAATATAGATAAATGCAAATGGTCGACAAAAATGTGGAGTTGTGTTTAACTCATTAGAAATTTAAAAAATGGCAATTAAAATAATGACATACCACTTCTTAACCCACTGGATTAATAAAAAAATTGTAAATTGGATTATGACAGAACTTTGGGAAAACAGAAATCTTCTTGCAATGCTAGTAAGAGTATAGACTGATGCAGCCATTCTTGTTCTGAATATTTATTTGTAAAAATTAGATAAAGTCAAGTATCTAAATAATCAGTAGTCCTGCCATTCTACTCTTGGGTTTATATCTAGAAATTCTTATACAGATACATAAACTTTCATCTCTAAGGTTTGTGGTAGTCAAACAGGAAACAATCTAGGTATACTTTAAGAAAAGAAAAATGTGGTGTAAAGCCATACCATGAAATACTATCAGACATTAAAAACAACTAAATAGATTTTAACACAACATGAATTAGCCATCAAAATATAATGGTGAGTAAGGAAAACATAGGTAGATCTATCTCGATAACAGCTAGGCAAATTACAAATGCACATACATAATTAACAGAAATATGAGTTAAAATAATAGATATCAAACTCATTTAAGGAGTTTCCTAATGGGGAGAAAGGAGTGAGAGAAGAATATGGTTAAACAAGATTACCCACATAAGTATAAAAAGAGAAGTACCTTAAACTGAGTACCATAGGATGCTATTAAAAAGTAGTTTATTATAATAATACACTCCTGGCCTTCACATTAAAACCATAAATAAATAATAAGCAATTGCATATTCTTACAAGGGTCTACAAAGTATGTTAGTTTTCTGTTACAACATATGAAATTTTATCCAAGTTAGTGGCTTAAAACAAGTCATATTTATTATCTAGTAATTTATTTGGGCCAAGAGTTCAGTTATGGCTTACGTGGATTATTTTCCCAGGGTCTCACAAGCCTGTAATCAAGGTGTTGGCTGGCCTTGCTCTCATCTGGAAGTTCAAGTGGGGAAGGATCTACTGCTAAACTCATTTGAACTGTTGTTTCTTCAAGACCGAGGTCCTTGTTTCTTCTTATCAGCTAAGAACCCCTTTCAGTTTCCAAATGTACTCTAAGGTCCTTGCAGCATGGTACCCTCCATAAGACATCTCACAACATCATGGCTTACTTCTTTAAAGTCAAGAAGTGGATTTTTCCATCTGCCAAGACAAATTCTTATATTAAAATTGTAATCATGAGAACCACACTCCACAACTTTTGCCACATAATGTAACTTATTCAGGGGAGTTGTATGTATCACTTTTGCCATACTATTAACATATTGGTTATAATCAATTCACAGGTTCTACCTGTGCTAAGTGTATTGGATAATGGCATGACTCATTGGGGATCACTCTAAGATGTGTCCTTCATACTATGCAAACTTTGATGAATGAGTCACTTATAACCTATGCATATAGACAACGTTCCAAATCATATTCAGTGAAAAAGCAAGGTACAGAACCATGTGTATAATGTGTAACTATGTTTAAACATTTTGTGATGGTTTAAATTCATAGATTTATTTCTAAAGGATGTGCAAGGAATAGGAAATAGTCTTCTTCACAAAGAATCACTGAATAGTGTGAGTAGGGAAAGGAAAGAAATAGGTAAATCTATTTGTACATTTTCAATATTGTACCAAGTGCATATACTATCTTCACAAAAAGTAAATAAGATTATTTAAAGGAAACTAATGCTTAAAAATTATAAATTAGCAGATTGCAAATTTATGAGCTAAAATATATCACACATATCTCAGGGTTAAATATTTTCTTCCTACCAGGAATTAAATAAGTCAAGGGACTGAAGATGTATTTTATAATCATGGTCTTCTGAAAAGTAAAACTCTAAATATAAAGCATATATTGCTTTATATTTGTGTGAAAGGAAATTTTAGAAGACTAATGAAAATATAAATGAATAATTGTTAATTCCTATGAATAAATAACAGAAAGTACCCTAAACACAATTTTAAACTTATTTTACCATTAGGTCTTTGATTTGTATCATATATTCTATAAAGTCAATTATTAAGAATCATCCTAGACTAAAAGACTGATGTGGAGATGGGACTATTTTCCAGACTTCATGGGATTAGTATTCTAACAAACACAGTAACATAGTTCATGAATCTCTGCTTTATGTTATTATTATATTTAAATTTCAGAGAGGGTAGAGACCAGCATTTCAATCTGCATCCTTTCAGGACTTAGCAGAGTGATTGGACCTTAACTCGTGTTCGATATATACTTGTTGAACATTTGGAAAATGTGTGCTTAGCAACTAGTGTGATTGGTTTCCATAAAAACTGTAAATAGAAGAAAATGTGCAATATTTGTCCCATAAAATATCATCTCTTAAAGATTCTGAAAATGAAGTACAAGAAGGTGAAAATCCATCAATCAGTTGAAATGTAGCCTATACTTTTTCAATTATATAGATAAAGTGATATCTGGGTTAGAAAATCCTAAAAACAAAGCTGCTTTGAACAAATCCAGGCTGGAAGAATGATAAGGTTTGTTTCTTCATAGTACTGGGCAGAGGCAGTAGTGACCAACAGAAAACAGAAGAGGAAATGGTACTTAGATACATTCTGTAGTTTCCAGATATTCTCAAGAATATTCCATTGTTAGCCCACTTTTTTCAACTTACCAATTTATAAAATGTTTTCTATAGATACAGGAGACTTCTTCAATAGATATATATCAGCTCACATACATACATGTGAGTCTATTTGTAGATTGTAACCATATTTGCATGCATGTGTGTACTTATGTGTGTATATGTATCTAAATAAATTCCTGTTATATATCATTTTAAGGTCTTCACATTATTAAATCATTAATTATAACTACCTTGCAAGGTGCATTCCATTATTAGCCTCAGTTGAGGAAATAGAGGCACTGAAAGGTGAATTAACTTTCCTTTTTCCTGAGCTAATAAGTGCCAGAGCCAAATTCAAACCCAGGAAAGGTGATGTCACTGTCCAAGCTCTTGAACATTATCTATACAGCCTCTCTAAGGTGTGCTAAAAATCTCTGGCTGGGTGAACTACATTTTAGGGAATTAGACTCTCTGAGAAGCTTCAACATATACCCTAAGATATGGAGGGGAAGGAGAAATCCAATTGTGGAATATATTTCTAGGTTGACTTCTTTAGAAATAAATTTTTATCACAAAGTCATTTAAACAAACTTCTTTAACAGTGGCATTACCATTTTGAAAATAACCAAACTGGTGTGCTTAGTCCCCAAAACATGCCTAAGAACCATCTTCCTCGGTTATTTTATAAGCTTCCTGATTATGATTCTAACTTCCACTAGTTCTTGATAGGGGTAAAAAGTCTTCCTTGCACTTATATAGTGCTTGCATTTCCATGTACTCCTTAATATCACTCTGTCCTAGAATTGCTATAAGGAAAACAAGGGTAATGGGAGGTATAAATAGGTATTTCTGTGTGTTATGTTTATAATTTAAGCTCTTTGCAGATCTCAACTAGAATGTATAAAATAGATGAGAAAAGTAGCTTTTAAGCAGAGAAATAAATACAAACTAAAAAAATGAGAATATGTGTTGATGTGTAATATTTAAATTACCCCATCTTAAACAGACCATTAGTGCTGCTACATTCAGTTTTTATATTTCCTTAACATAGGATATCTCATTTTACCATATAGGTCAAAAGGTCAAGGAGTGTTTTAAACAAAAGGCTCATTTACTGACAAGTCCTAAACCGTCTATCACTAATTTTTACTCTGTGTTTTTTCATCCCTTCCCAATGCATATGCATTGAAGTATACCAGCCTACACTTTTAAAATTCTGATTCTTGACAGCACTCATCTCAGTTTATACATAATTCATTATAATTACTATCAATAACTTTCTAGTGCCAAGTTCAATTCTCCCAGGAGCATAAAAAAAAGGAATATGGCTGGCTGCATGCTTTTAGGCACATAAAACTGTCATAAGAAGGTGTATACATTAGTGGATACCCACTGCCTCCAGAAGAAACAGAATCCCTTGCAATGCACAGGTACTGTGCTGCTGTGAAGTGGGGAATTGCGTGGTAAAAATCAGAAGACTGGATTGGAGCTTGAAATAACCAGGACTGGAATTTTGGCTGATTTTGTAGCAAGCATTCTTGTTGAGAGATGACTCTGAATTCATATGTGTACTGTCAGAACTGCTTTGGCTTCTTATAGTTTGGTTGGGGATGCACAGCCTTTTCTGGGAGTTAGGACTTTCTTGAAAAAGCTGAACCATAAGACATGTGAAAGGATTCAGCATAATGATGTTGGTAAGGCGTTGGTAATGATGTTGGAGAATGTAGATTTAGAGGGTGAACAAGAATGTCTTAGACCGAGAGGAAGAATGAGCATTTCCATTGTTATGTGTCTGTGTGGAAAGATAAAGCAAAGGCTTAGAGTTATGTATAAATTTATTACCTTTGTGGAAAGCTCTTCCACAATTCAATAAGAGTCATCTGACTTCCATAACTTCTTCAAGAGATCAGAGCTCCCTCATTTTTAAAGGATGGAAATAAATACTGGCATCAGAATATATTTCATGTTTCTGAGCCTATTCCAAGATATGCTTGAATATTGCCTTTGGCCCTTTATATTTCTAGGCTCAGTGTAGTTGCTTCCTCTACACTCTTTTCTCCAGGGTGTGCAAATGAGGCACAAACTTGCTTGGTGTCCATCAGGGATACAGGGCTAGTCAAATGCCCTCAAGTCAGAAACCTATTTGACTTTGCCTGAAAGGATAGAAACTAGTTCCTTATTATAACTCTAACATGTCTTTAAAAATAATGCATCACCATCAATTAGTTAATAAATCCTTATTGATTATCTACAAAATCAGAGGGTATATGAGGGGAAAATGAGGAAATGGGTGTATTTCAGCCAAGATACCAGAGAAATATATTCGATGAGTATTGTCCCTTCAAAGTAGTCACCTGAGGAATCTCTACTCTATTTTAAAAGTGCTACCATAGATCAAAATTGTGTTTGAATCTGTTTTGGAATTGCCTTCAGAGTTAGTTTATGAGCCAATAAGAAAACCATTACTTTATGGTTATACCTGGTAAAGTTCTGTAACGGGAATAGGAAAAACAAAGCAAAACAAATGGGGTGTGGTTTTACTCATCCATAAAGTCAGCTGAAAAGCTGGACTTTGCATTCGACCTAGATAATTGATATTTGGTGTTCATTTGGAAATTCAATGGAAAGATAATAGGCTAGTATTCTTAAAGTATCTGATGCCTGAATACTTAATTCTATTGTTTTCCATAAAATCTGGCAACATAGCTAATGTTGTTTTTTTAAATAGATTGCAGATAGTGGATGCCACTAATTCTTCTGGCACTAGGATAGAATCATATCTAATTCACTTACTTTTTGTTAGATATTAGCATTTCTACACATTTCCTGACTGAACTAGGTTTATCTTTGGGTGTCCCAAACTGATAATCGTAAGGGGTGTCTTCCCTTGGCCTCTGTTGAGGCATAACTGATGCCACTACATTAAATGGTTCATTTGGTACCCACAACTCTCATCTGGTTGCCATAGTCCCTGATCTCAAGGTTCCAACACTGTTTCCTCTTCAACTCAGCCCTAGGAATACTCATTTCCACCATTTCTCATTTCTTTTGCATCTTCTACCAGAGATATGAAAACTTCTGCATTCTAAAGATACTGTAGAAAACTGTGGATGCTATCTTAAGCCTTTCTACTGAGACGTCTTCCTCAATCATTACTCATCTGCCCAGTATATAGTACCATGTTTCCCTGGATCCAGATCTATCATGCCATTAATCCTTCTCTAAGAAACTTTTAGTTTTCCCAGGTCATTTCTTGAGGATCAAAAAGTAATGAAACACCCTGGGTTAGGGTTCCATCAAAACTACCTCAGAATTTCTATTTTCCTTTGTTCTGCCTTCCTAGGTTGAGCTCCAAGATGAGTGGGTAATGAAATTCCTTGCAGCTCTTTTTTCCAACCCCAGAAGGGTTTTTGCTCTCCCTGACTTTCTGGAAGGATCCTTGCTCTTCCATTGTATTTATATTATTTCCATTCCCTGTGTGATCATCCATTTGGTACTTGGTATCTTCTTTACCCTATCTGGATATGAAAGTTCTATGGCCAACTCTTAATAGCTGGGGCAATTGTAGGAAAATGAAAAAAAAAAAAAGCAAAGAAATTCCAAAAAAATACTTTTTAAAGATTTTACATATATTATCTTCATTATGTGATCAATGTCTTATTTCCTCTAGAGTTAAAAAATTTGTCTTAAATATATTCCTATCTTACCAATGTCCAGTCTGCCCTTTTGCATCAAAAAGAGTTCATGAGCTCTTTGCTGATCAATAATGGCTGGTAGTCAACATCCAGGTTTTGGGGACCAATATGCAATATGATCTCAGAATACCTTTCTAATTTCTACACCAGTTACATTTTCCTTTGTGGTTAGTACAGACCATTTATATGAGATGCAGATTTTTATCTATCCCTTTCCCTATCTATCTATCATCTATCTATTATATTCATTTTAATGCTTATATAGAGAAGCTGACTGAAATAAATATTGAAAAAATGCTAAGAAATTCTCATTTATGGATTTAATTAAAATATTTTAAGAACAGGAAAAAGATAAATGTTTGTGTGCAAATGTACATGCACAAAAAAACAAATTTGTCAAAGTGACAAAGCTGAATTAGTAAAAAACACTCATGATATAACTTCAGTATACAAGATGATTAATTTCATTGAATTTTTACTTAATAACCAGTGACATGTTTATGGAATTTTTCAGGCTAGTTTCTGTCAATATTTGTTCTTCCATCAGCTTTGTGGTGGTGCTTCATTTCTCTTTTGCAGAGATGTGAGCATTGTTACATGAGCTCTTTACTATCGGACAGGGTGTTTTTCACATCCACTGCAGTAATCATTAAGGAAACTTTTCTTATTGCATTGCATGGTGGGACCTAAGCCAAATATAATATCAGGGAATCTTGGCCTCCGTTCCAACTCATTTCTTGTATCTCAAAACTTAGCACCCTTGTATCAGCCCTTCAGGCACTTGTGAACGTTAGCAGACATGAATCTCATAGCAGATGCATCCACTCAATATTTAGAATGTCCTTCTCCACAACAAAGGTTAAAATTTATGTATACTTCATGACCTTTATAGTAGATGAGGGTCTTTAGATAAGTAATTTCATAGACAAATTCAAAGTAAGAAGTAAATGGATGACGTTATTTTTAAAATAGAGAACAGTTAACCTTTTCACTTTACCATGGGAACTTAAAACAATAATGCAATACACTGAAAAAGAGATAAATCATTCTATACAACATTTATTACTCGATATCATAAGTTGTGATAATTTTATATAAATGAAATATAATTCTCAAAATAATCTAAGATAGGGAGTTTATTATTTCTATTTTACAGTGAAGAAACTGATGCTCATACAGAAAAAGAAACTTTTCTATAATCTCTGAGACTGGAAATGTTAAAACTTGGATTTGAGTTTCTAATAATTTTAATAAATCATGTTGCTCTTCTATTTATAACAAAATAATTATGACAAAATAGTGAGTTGGTTGATATTTAGACAAGCACATTGAAAGAATATTTTAGTCAAGAAATCATTTGGTAACCTTTATTCAATGAAATTGATTCTGCCAATAGAACAAAAATTCTACCAATTGTTAGATAGTGGACCTGTATCAATTAATTGTATGTCTGAAGCTTTCCTCAGTTGGAAGAATAGGTCTCTAAGAGTAGGTCTCCGTTTCCTTTTCTGTAAATTAAATTTCATCCTTCTATGATTTCCAAGTGGATCAAAAATTTCATAAAACCAATGAAATGTTACCCATTCACTGTGACTATTATTTTTATTGTACAATTCTTGAAGAAACTTCTAATTAGCATAAGGTTGCAAATTACAACAGCTCTTAACTCTCCTAGGCATTATTTATATATGATTTTCTGTGACCATAGAAACTCTCTCACTTTCTCCACTGCTAGAAGTTGGGGAAAAATCTTTCACTGATTTCTCCCCTTTTTTGTTCAATCACACATCACTAACATTTTACACACATTTATCTTGTTTTGTTCTCTTTTTCTACAAAGGGGATGAAGGATGAGCTACCTTACTTGGATCTTGGAGCGTATTTAGTATCTTCAGGAGTAAAGATGTTCATATATGATGAACCATAAAATGAGTTTTATCTTTCTGCCAAAAGCATTTTTCTTAAGGTTGAATACATCTCCAGTCTGGACACACAAAAAGCTAAGTCCAGGATTGATCCAGCCACCCAGAGACACATACTAACAAATGGAGCGATAATTATTAAAGTGTTCCCCTTGTCCAGCAGAAGGAAGCAGAGCATTAAATCCTGGAAATAAAAACTTCTCAGAGGGGTTAGGTGAGGGCTGCAATATATGTTTCTAAAACAGCATAGTAATTAGTTTATTCATTTTCTGATAAAAAATTTTATGAGTTTGAAAGAGATCTTTAATATTATCTGGTCAAACCCTTTTTTTAAGAAAGACATGATTAAATGAAGACTATACTCAATACCATATAGCAAGTTATTATTGAAGAGTCCACTTTTTGAGAGTTAGATTTCTTGACAATTTTAAGCTTTCCCTTCACATTTAAGGTTTCTCTTTACCATTGCTGCTTAGTAGCAAAATCCCTTAGAAATCCTCAAGAGGGTTGTGTGCTTTCCTCAGGTTCAAGAGGATAGAGAGACTATGAAACAACTTTCAGTATAGCAGTGGCCCAAAGGACAAGCAAAACTCTCATCAAAACCATCCAGATAAATCTATAGAGACTCAGCAAGACAAAAATGGCATGGTTACTAGAACTCAAATTAAGATGTGCTATAGGGTGGTGGAAATGCTTTGGTTTTCCTTTTTGGTTTATGTGATTGCTAAAATGTTCCTTTTACAGTGGACACACATTGCCCATACAACAAAAAAGGGAGATTGAAAAGAAAATCTTTCCAAGTTTATACCACAAGAAAAAATTATGCTACTAAAGGTTTATAGAGTGGAAAGTATGAGTTCCATGCCTACTTTCCCTAAAAGGCCTAAATATCTCACTTCTGAAGCTTTTATTAATAGCTCCACTCTGGCTCCTATTTCTCTCCGTTTCCTACCACTCTTCAGGAACAGGAAGGTAGGGACATCAGCTGGGATAGCTTCTAACTTAACCATAGAGAGGGATGTTCTCTGGCCTCTGGAATCCATACTTACAAGAGAGTTTCTAATTGGAATCTTGAGTCAGAGAATTATGTTCTCTAAAAAGTAATCTATTAATCTGCTTTTCATCTGACAAACTCTACTGATATTTAACCATAAAATGATAAAGACAGAACTGATTTTTCAAGGAAAAACTAAAATTCCAAGATTTTCTCCACATGCTAGAGCTTGCATTTTACAATATTTGCAGTGGTATTGTATTAGCTTTTAATTCTTCCCATTGACACTCAAGTCTATTCTTCTTTTCTCCTTGATGAAAATGGAAAACAGCTGGCTAGCAACAACTCTTTATATATTCCTTGTTTTCTTTCCTCAAAACAATGCAAAGTGCATTTTCTTCCATTCTCTACTTGATCTGATTGTGTTCCCAAATCACCTGGTCTAGTACAAAAAATGGATTAGAAATGGTACAACCTTTTAATCATTTTACCATGCACATACATTTCACTAAGTACTTTAAAGATTTCGAGTGTGTTTAGATGGCACTGGATAAAACAATGTACACAAAAATAAACAACATCTTCTAAGTTTTGTTCGGTTTAATAGAAAAAACTATCGCCAAAGTTGTAATTTGATAAAATGTGAAAAACTATCCTATGAGGTTTTACAGATCATTTGCATATACTTACACTCCTATATTATATGTATTTGTATCACATATACAGTTATATATGCATAAATGTTAATATTTATATCACATATATATGATCATTTATCAAATAGAGCATTGAATAAATTTAAGTGTTTTCCCATGGATGAGAGGAAGGGGAGGGGTTTGTGAATTGAAGAATCTCTATGTTCCAGTAAAATGCCAGCAATTGAAGTCCACTAATTTGTTAAGCCAGCTCTCCTCAAGCTCTGACCAGAAACATTTATCTTGAAAATTTTTAAAATATAGAATCCTTTATTTTTGTAATTACTTTAAAAATAATCTTTTGAAAGATGACCAATATTCACATTTCTGAAAATAAATCAACTAATGCAACCATGGAAAATAACTGTTCATTTGAATATGAAAAATAATTGCCCTGTCTTATCACATATGAGGTATTCTCTAGGGCTATTTTTAAAATGCTTCACCATCATTAACTAGGGCATTGTTGTTCTACACCTGGACTCTTTCACTAGCTTAGATACCAGCATTTACTAGCAGACTCTAACCAGATACAGCAAATAACATGGATGTCATATGCCATGTGAGAGTGTAATATAGTGCACCTGACAACTGGCAGAGCCCTTGGAAACAGAGGCTTAATGGTTAAATGAATGTAATAAAGTGTAATGTTTTATCTTTGCTGTCCCAGAGTATGAGAATGCTTAATGTGACTCATCAGAACCATTCCTATTTCCAGACACTTAGGAATTGAATGAGCATAAACAGCAAAAACTACAGAAAATCAGTTGCACAAAAGAATTTATAAATATAAAAGAATGATAAGAAATTTTGGTCTGCCGGTTTCTTTTCAGTAATACAGTTCAACATTATATGGTGCAGTGATGCTAGAATAATTTCCAACTCAACACATTTAAATTTGCTATATTACAAGTCTCTAAATTGTGTCATCTCCCTTTGCTGGATAAACTAACCATTTCTAAGCCATACATTCTCAGGAGAGCCAAGGGTATCTTTCCATTGTACTTCCAAACTCAAAACAACATTGCTAAATTCAGGTTAAGAAATAGTTCTGCATTGATTTATGTGGCAACTCCTATCCAGCAGTCATTTTGAAACAATCGATAGCAAAGAGTCCAAGATTACAGAAATTGTCCATTTGGACGATCAGGACAAAAAGAGCTAGAACATCATTTTGTGCATCTCTGAGCAATTATACTCAGAATAAAAGAGGAAAATATAAACTTCCTCAACTCATTGTTTGATAAAACCATAATTTTAACTTTTACAGAAAAAAAAAAAGTAACACCCAAAATTTGTAATCAGAAAGAAAGAATTCAGATGCGTGGCCATGTGAACAAACTTGAAGAAGTTTAAACCAGAGATTTAAGGTCATCTATGCTAAAGACAAGTGGAGATAAAATAGACAAAACAGAAGTGATTAACCAGCATGAGTTCAAGCCTTTCCATTAAAGTACACAGAAAGTACTCTTTTGGTCAAAAAATTTTCTGCATACCAGATAACTACTTTCCTGGAAAACAGAATGAATGTCAACCATGATTATCAGCTTAAACAAAATATAAAATCCAAGAATGTGCTATACAGATGGAATAGTGAGAATGGGCCAATGCTAAGATTGGAAAAGACATTTTAGAGATGACTTAATTTTACCTGAAAGTTTGATAAATTTGTAAGCATTTTTAAAGACACTAAAGCAAAATTGAATTTAAAACTAAAGGAAAGACATTAGTGCTATCCATAAGCTAGTTTCAAAGAAGTCTGATAAATTTAATTACAGCATGCCTTTTATATGTTATCCACTGAGCTTCCTATGGCATTTTGTAGTAAATCCAAGAGGTAAAATTTGGGGGAAGAAAAAGATAATACATTTTCATGTATATCTGATACATGGAAATAGAAACAGAACATATTCAGCACGGTTTATCAGAGACCAACATGTATGGTGCCTGCTGAAGAAGATGGCCCAGCTGATGAGAATTTCAGACAGTTTATTGCCAAACATTAGGTCCAAAGTCAGTTCATTAGGGGAAGTAAGTAAGATCAACGAAGAAAAAAAAAAAAGATGTGATTCATTCTTGACAGTGGTTCATTTGAAAGAAGAAATTTTGGTGAAAACCTGAGTTTTCTGATTTTTATTTCTTAATAGAAGTCTGAAAAGTCAGATATATCATGAAGATAATTTAACAATTTAGTTTTAATATGACAATCAACTCTTCTTTTATGAATTAGATTTAATCCTTTAACAAATAGAGCACTGCACAAATTCTATATTATATTATTGGGTGGCAGAGAGGATTTTTCTTTCTTGCTAAATGTTAATTAATGAAATGGTTAACAGTTGGCATATAGCATATGGCACTTCTTTCACAGCATTGTGAGCCATGCCACAGAATGCTACATCACCTTCTAAGAATTTTCCCATCTCCTTTTTCCCATATGGCATTTAAATCTAAAATAGTTTTCCCCACAAATACTCAGTGTCTTTATCCAATATTCCATAGTTTGGAATCAAGTCTAGCTGAAAGTTGAGTACAAGTTCATATAAACCACCATATCCCTGCTTGTTCTATACTTGGGGAGTCTTCAAAATGTATGATTTCCACACAAATCAGTTGAAGATAAAACTCACCTATTTGCCTGAATATCTAACTCACTCCGATGGCAGAAAATGAAGATTCATTTATTATGGTATAGTTTGCCCAATACCATTTACCCATTCTGAAGTTTGGCCTTAGAAGTGCAAGTTGCTGAACATAGATAGATCATACTTTGACACAGGGCATCTTGCCATGACTTCCAATATGTAATTAAATTACAATCTCCAAGGCTCCACGATGGAGATTTACAAAGTGAAATTATATGATAGTGTCATCAGTCCTGCCTGGCAACTTCATACTTGTGTTCAAGCATGATGCTCAACTGAAGACATGCTGTTGGATCAAAGACAGTTGCCTAAATTATACAGTAAAAGGTGTTTTGTATATAAATACGAGGAAAGAAATATTATTACCAATGTATTATTACATTCAATTCGAAGGTTAGAGGGGAAACCTGGCTTGAAAATTACTGTCTGCTAAAGGGTTCATGTTAACGACTATTCGGCAAAAGATTTTGAGTTAGTTTTCTCCTCCTTCAGATGTCTGCAACTGCTGAAATGTTTTTTGGACATACTATACTCTGTTTAAACAAATAACAATACACCTTTTTTTTGTGATAAAAGAACTTTACGCTATTCTTAATAGTGTATTTAAATGTGGTTTATTTATGCTGGTTGATGTTTCTGTCTCTCATTCAGGTCAAAAAGGCCTTCTGATTCTCCAAACATTTAATGTTTTATATTTTCTGGAAGAAGATAAGAATAATTTATCTCTAACTCACTTATGCTTAAATAATATTCATGCATAATTGCTTTCCTATTATACTAGAATTATTTATATACAACAATTCTACAGTTT
The DNA here is from genome assembly GCF_030445035.2 of Dasypus novemcinctus. Taxonomy (NCBI): domain Eukaryota; kingdom Metazoa; phylum Chordata; class Mammalia; order Cingulata; family Dasypodidae; genus Dasypus; species Dasypus novemcinctus. The sequence goes on along the minus strand of NC_080683.1, from coordinate 65,936,451 downwards.
TCCCTAGTAGATTATGCACTCGAAAAAGGTAGAAGCCATACCATATTTACTTTTTTATCTCCACTGCATGAAACAATTGGTGCTCAAATATTTTTGATTGAATGAACATTATGCCCACAGTTGTACATGCAGATGATAATATAACAAATTATAATTATTTGAACAAACTAGCTTTAAAACTAACATCACCTCACCACTTTTCTATTATTTATTTTTAAAACTATGATTACAAATTAGAACTTACAAGAAAGAAAGCATGAAATAAGAGGTAAAGCGGGAAAATAAATTACTCAGGAAATTTCATCTTCTGTGATATGAAGCAGGAAATATGGTTTTTAAGATTCCAAACAACCATAATATGTCTACCTATAGAATTATAGCCAACTTCCACTTGAAAGAGGCTTTTTAAAGCATGGACTATTTTTACCAATCATTATGGTCTATGGAAAAGGATGGCACACTATTAATTCATTAATTTATATATTCATTCATTATTTGTGCAAGAATACATGGGGAATGAAAGATGAAATGAAATGCAGCCATGGTTCTTCTGTCCACAAACTTAGAGGATAAGCTAAAAACTGATGATCCTATAAAAGAAGTGGTAGGGAAATTTCAAAAGGAAAAAAAAAAACACTTTCAGCTATGCAGGGCAAGGAAGCTTTTATAGAAGCTAGCAGAAGGATTTTATATCCCTTCTGTCCACTCAATGCCTTTGGTGAAAACTGATATTGTTTAATTATTTTTTGCCATGTTATATACATTATATATACTAATATATGTTATACTCATATATATATGAAATGTGATTCCAAAAATAGAATTAAACTATCAAACGCTTTAAATAAATTAAGTAGGAACATCTAGGTAAGTTAATACCTCAGGTTATTTTTATGAAATATTGGAATAGGAAGTGATTAGAAGCTTTTATGAAATCAGTGGGTCTACATCAAGGAAAATTGTTGACCTGTATTCTAAAGCGTAGAAGAAGGATACATATCAAATTCCTCCTGATTTAATGAAATGCAGTAACAGAAATTGAGTATAATAACTTAATTGAAATATAGAGATTGAATATTGGGTAAATGAATTTGAATTTAAGCAGCAAATACTTTCTAGAAAAAACTCTGTATGTGTTGATAACTGCATAACTTTTTGATCATATTCAAGGCATTTAACAAATAAGACTTACAAAACTGAACCAGAAGTTTGGTGAATACCCATTATTCTCTATAATGATCCAAACTCATCTTCAGCCACCTTCTTAAACATAACTCCAAATTGTATTTGTTTCTACCTCATTTTATTCCAGAATTATTTGCGGTGATGGAAACAATTCAGAACAAAGATATTAAAAATTGGAAAATGAGAGCATCTGTGAAAGGGACAAAAGGTGTAGAAAATATGATGAAATCAGGTTAAGGAACATGCACATAAATGCATGCCATGAAGTCTCATGAAAATGGAAGATGTGGGCCATGAATTTGCTTTCCATATTCATAACATCCAAACCAAAAGGGACATGTAAATTATTTACATCATTCACAATGTCCATAAGGCAAAAATCAATTATTCAAGAGGATCGTTGCTAATCTTGATAATGAGATGAGAGACAAGTTTTTCTCTAAATTCTGGTGACTCTATGTGATATGATACAGGCTACTCTACCACAACATTCTTAAAAATAGACTCAGTAATTTGTTTCCTAAGATTGTTGTAGCATTTTAAAAATATACTAATTATATAATGAAGAAAGTACAGGTAGAAAGAGAGGCAATATCTGAAACCTTCAAATATCACTTTAATCTAATAATAAGATTGGAATATCCACAAACATTGATATACTGCTCCTTTTGGCATATCCCATTAATATTGGTTCTTATGTTCACACTTTTGAGAATTGTTAAGCATTAGCAAGTTTGAGATTATATTCACAGACAAATCTTCCAGGACAATTCCAAATGATTTGGAAATCAACTGAGTGGGGAGTAGATGCAAAGCTACATTGTTTACACTAAGAATACTAACCTGGATGCCAGACCTCTGTTAAGAGGTTGGGTTAGTAGTAATATTTTGAGGATGCTCTTTAATCATTAGCCAAAAGTGTTTCACAACCATGGAAGGTATTGGTGGTAGGTGAGGTATAAGAATGTATGTTATGTATGTTTGTTTGGTACGTTCACAACAATTACTATACACTTATTGTTTATGTATGTTTATGTATGAGTGATATACTACAAAAAAATTTTTAAAAAAGAAGTAGATATAAGGAACATCCATGGGCATGGTAAATATTTCTCTCCCAAAATGTAGGGTTGTCTCCAAAATGAAGAGAAATGAGCAACTGAGGTCCAGAAATTCTGTATCACTGAGCTTGATCAGAATATTTTCGTTTGGAAAAATTTTAAAGTGAGCATAACAAAGTTGCCCTATAACCACAATAAAATCTTAATACATATATCAAAATTTAAATGCTACAATTTGCTGGTAAAGCCTTGAATATAATACAGTTTTCAAACCATCAACCCAGATAATGAGTTAATATGCTGAATAATTTCAGCTGTCAGTCATTTAGCAAAAGGATGACCGATTTTGTCTAGGTGTTTATTAAAATAATGTTTGTTTATATTAATAAAACCATTTCATCTGCATATAAAATGCTCACTGCATATATACAAATTCAACATTAAGTAAATGAATATATGTAGAATAATAATAATAGTAATTTTAATAGCTACTATTTACTGTAGTTTTATAATGTACCAACAGGTACAACTCTAAGCACTCTAATGGTATTAAGTCATTTAACCCTCTTTTAATCTTCACAACCACCCTAAGAGGTATGTACTATTTTTAAACCCAATTTGCAGATGAAGAAATTGAAGTACAGACCATCTCTGTAACTAGACTAATGTCACACCATCACTAACTGGCTGAGCCAGGATTTGAACCTAGGCAGTCTAACTCCAGAGCATGTGTTCATAACCAATTCAACAACAGTGTCACGTGCTGAATATATTACGAGCAGCAGGACTAACATGAACCCACCCCTGGCAAAGTTAAGTGGGGACAGAATTGTATTTAACAAATAAGTGCAATGTAATGTGCTGCATTACGTGGGGACACATGGCAAATGTAGTTAACATGATGAAAAGTTAAAAAGATAAAGATAAAAAAGGAGGCCTGATTGGAAAATAAAACCAAAAAACAAAGGAGTCCTGAAAAAAATCAGTAGAAGCTTGCCAAGAAAAGTTGAGAGAGGGTGTAAGGGAAAGACACTTCCAAGAAGATAAAATCACATTTGCAAAATCCCATGATTCTAGAAATAATCTATGAATATAGCTAATGATCCCTCTATTGATTGAATTAATGGATTTATTATCTTTTACTCTTTCGCTTGTTACTTCTTCCAGTTATAGGGGTTGAGTCTGTAGAATTTTGAAATTATATATGGCTGTTGCTTGAAAATATTGTTGTAGGCAGCAGAGCAGCAATAATCCCTATGACATAAATTATCTTATAACAGTGGTAATTTCTGATATTAACATCATTAGTATCACAATCCTTAAAGAATGATACATTCACTGCTAAATGCCTGACATATATGCTTCATCAGAAAATATGTAAAATATGTTCTCCTAGAAATACAAAACATGTATTACATAATGTATTGGCAAAATCAAAACCACAAAGATATTCAATAATATTTTCAGCTCAACTTGAACACAGAAATTGAGAATTAGTCTCAAAAACAAGTAACCTCATCTACTTTGGACAACATTTTATGCAATACAGTACAAGCTGCACAGTTATAAAACCAGAGGTGTCATTTTTACAATGTGAATTTTGAAAGTAAAGGGCACTTTAAAGACACACACCTGGCCTCCCTGCCTACCATAAGCTGGATTGCTCAGCAGGACAGAATCAATGATCTACACTAATACCACAAATCATTGGCATGGGAAGAAAAATAGAAATTCAGAGACCTCAGGGTTTTGCACCTGTAAATAATAGTACTGATAAAGGGGAAGAAGAACAGTAAAATAATTATTTTAAAGAGAAATTGTTTGCCTTTAAAATGTCCTAATTTTAGAACTCCTAGTTATTACATGGGTCAAGAAAATACTCAATATTGTTTCATGTTTGCATTTAGCATAATCTACCCACAAAATGTTTTGCATTTTATTAGAAATTCTTTTTTAATAGTAAACAAATTCAAATTGATTTTATTTATCTTCCACCTGTAAAAGGAGTAAATATAAGTTTTACTTAAAATGTGAATCAAATACATTGCTCTTCCCAAATAAAAATTTAGCCTTTTTAACTGGATATAATTCTAGATTTTGTTTGCTTCATTTAATCTTCTTTTTATCAATTTATTTTCAAAAGCATGACATTTTACACTCTCATTAATTATTTCATGCTTAGAAAACACTAAAACATAGTGCCTACAAAATGACAGTTTTGTCTTGCAAAAGGCATTGCTATTTTATGATTTTTATCAAACATACTTTGCATTTTCAGTGAGTGATGGATGTCTAAGTATTCTTTTTGGCTCTCCTTGCCAACCCTCTGTTTCACTTGACTTTACACATTTAGGGGTGTTATAATTTCCTAGCTGCTAAAACAAATACCAAAAATGTGTTGGCTTAACAACAGGAATGTACTGACTCACAGTTTCAGAGGCTAGAAGGCTTACTTCTTCCTGAGGTCAGTATCTACTGACTGACCAGCTATCTTTAGGTTAACTTGGCTTTTCTGTCCCAGGACAATGCACATGATGTCTTCTCTTCTCTCCTCCAGACACCGTTGACTTCCGGCTTCTGGATGCTCCTGCAGTCTTCTTTTTCTGTCTTACTTTCACTGTGTTTATAAAGGACTCCCATAACTGAGATTAAAGCCCAGCCTGATTTAAATGGATCACTGTTGGAAACTGAGGCACAGTGGCCTCTCAAGGAGAGATGTGCTGTCTCCATAACTAAGCTTGCAACCTAAGGAATGCAGTGATTGGGAGTTCCCTGCAAATGGGATGAAGCTGTTAAAGGCTGAAAGACAACATGAGCTCATACTTTTTGTACTAAATAGAACACTTAGACTTTGTACCTTGAGATAAGATTTTTTTCTAAAATTCCTTAGACTATAGGTAATGCTGATAGTTAATATGGGTTGCTGCTTGATGACACGTAGGCTATGTGTTGCTGTTTAATGGCATGTAGGCTACAGTGGTCCTGCTTGTAGACACGTACACTGGGGTATATAAAGAGCCCCTTGTAATCAATAAAGTTGTCTGATGAGCTTGAGGCTTCAATGCTCTCAGAACCCCTGATCCCAATCTCTCTTTGTCTTTCATTCCCGATACCCTTCGATACCCTTCCACCCTCGACAGATCACACCCTGAATGAAGTAACATCTTAGAGAGGTCTTAGTTACGATGGCTTTATATGCATCAGAACGTAGACCAAAAACATGTTCAGACTCAGGTACACAATCCACCACAGGGGTTACCATTGATGACTGGTTAATGAAAGATTATAAGCAATACTAAAGTAAAATTGGGAAAGAAATTAGAAGAAACAGGAAAATGCAGTATAATTTTTGAGGTAATTCCAGAGAGTACATGTGTCCATTGTAGCCTTACCTACAACCCTGTCCATTCAATTCTTTTTTTGTTTTTAATTTTCAATTTTTAAAGAAGGTTTAGATTAATGTTACATAAAAAATAGGAGAATCCCACATGCCCTACCTCCTCCCCCTCCCATACTTTCCCACATTAACAAAATCTTTCATTACTGTGGTACATTTTTCACAATTGATGAACACATACTGAAGCATTACTACAAACTGTGGACTATGTATAATGGCCTGTATCTCTCCTTACAATGTAATGCAAGACATTTCCAACCAAAATAGAAATAGGTAACACCATGTTTAAAGTTTAACTACCTATGGGGGAGGAATTCTTTTCAATCAGAAAACACTCTTCACTCTCAGACACAATTTTCATAATAAAGGATAAAATGATATCATTAAGAGTAATGAGACAAAACACAAACACGTTATCATCTGGCCAGGCTCAGTTCAACCATCTAAAATCACCACTTCATCTTAGGAAGGAAATGGCCATCAGAAGTGTCAAACCAAATAAAATTGTATGCTGACTGATTGACAAGTGCTGTGATAGATAGAAATCATAATGTTGGATATTATGAAGTAATTAATGAACAGCAATTTATCAATATATTGTAAGAACTATAAATTACCCCATCTTTTATTCCAAGAAATTGTTCATCTAGACCTAAGGAAAGAATTCAAGAGAAGAAAATAAAATGAATTAGGTATAAAACTTCTTTTAACACTCTTCTTTAAAATAGGAGAAAAGTTTTTTCATCCTTAAATATTGTTTTTAAAGTGGACAATTACATAATAGTTATATGATAGATGAGCCACCCTTAATGTAAGTATTGAGACAATGGAAAAATCTGGGGCAATGATTTATGAAGTTTCAAAGCGTAACTATGAGAAACCACATTTTAAAGACACTATAATTACAACTATGAAAAAATATACAGATATGTAGGTATATTGGAATAGGCCACAGAAAAATAAAAATCATTGGGTTGATAGGAATAATTTTAATGGATTAATAAACTACCTCTGGAAAACATTTATAAAATACTAATATTTCACTGGTCACTATAAAAAATACACGTTTTTCTCAGAACATTCATATATTGGAGGTAATTTCCTGTTCTAAGTTTCTGATAGTTCTTTTTGATTTCACAGATTATTAACATGAAATATTTCCCTTAAATAGATGTTTTTCTCTAATGATTTATATATAAATATAAGTTTAATGTAAATTTGTATTTACTAATATAAATGCATTTATATTTTATGTATTAATGAACTTAAACTAGACTATAAGTCCCTAAGGCCAAAAATGTGTCTTTTTGTTCATTGATCTATCAAAAGCTATCAAAATTATCAAAAAGAATAATGCCAGGCACATAGTAAATTTTAGTAAATATTTGTTTGATCAATGGATGTATCCTTTTAAACAAATCTGAATAGCTAAATCAGATTTGTATGTTTTTATGCCAATATGTGAATTACCATTAATAGAGTAACACTTGTTTTTTCAAACTGAATAGATGAGATCTTATTGTGTGAAAATGGAAAAACACTTGGGTACAATTGGATTCTTTGATAAAAACAGACCTTAAATATTTTACTGATAAAGTCTTAGATGAAAAACTACCAAAAGAGGACTGGAATCAGATAGGATTCTTTGTCCTAAATAGGAATCCAAGAGAGGACAAAGAAAGTGTGTTCCTTAATAGAATAACAAATGAGTATTTTATCTTATCTCCCTGCCTGTTTTGAAATGTGATGCTTACTTTAATGTTATGGGCTTATATTAGCAGAATATCCAACAATGAAACTCTGCATGCAAGTAGTGATATTCTACTTAAAGTTCTACCAGAAATCCCATTATCTACATGTGTAGGATCAATTGTTCATAGGCAATAAAGAATTCAGTACAATGGATGCCAGATATACTGCAACCGAGCTTATCATAAGGCAATTTCTTTGCCAGAAAATGTACAGATTCTTCTGAGGGCCATTAATTTTATTTTGTCTTTGCTCAGTGTCACAAATCTAAAAATTAATATTTAGCCAACCAATTTTAGGTTTTAATCTTTCAGAATCTGATTATTAAATTGGGTAGTGTGATAAAGAAAGAACACTGGACCTGGAGACATGGGTTTCAATCTTGGCTCTGCCACCCTTTGCAGAGAGTGATCTTTGCATGATACTAAACCAAAATCTGTCAGTGAAAATAGTATCAATATCATAGTAATATCTACCTCCCATCATTCCTCTTTCCTCCATTGAGCTATTGTGTATTGAGAGTGCAATTATAAGAGCTAAAGAACAAATCCAATCTTTCATTGAGTTGCCATTTTATTCATAAAATTATATCAGGCTCTACAGTGATTTGTATGTCATAGAAGCAGAATGCAAAGTGATTCCAGAGAACGAAGGGTTAGAATCAAATGCTTAATGCTAATTCTAAATTTTCCTTGTTTGTGCTAATTCAAAGAAAACCAATAGCATTCTTGAACACAGATACACGTGAAGAGCACATAAGTTACACACAGATAAAAGCACCAGGTGAAAGCCTAGTAGTAATACAAGAATACATAACAGCATAACATAGCATATGCATTTAATAGAAATGAGGAGAGATTTAACTAAATAGCTTAAGACTAGCATTCCCATAAGGAAACACAATCACTGCCCTGAGATTGTAATTTTCCCACAAGGTTACAGATGGTAAGTTTTCTAAAAGTCAATAAATTAAATGCTTGTCCTTTTGCACTCCATGCCCCAGAGTTCCCTAACAAATCTGATGACAGGGTAGCTTTGTGACAGTCCTTTACTGTTTTGGTGTAACTGTATTGACAGCCCATATTAATTTCTTGGATAGCACAAAAGGAGCAATATATGGCCTAAGAAAAGAAAAGTAAAAGTATTTTGACAGTTTCAGCCCAGTGTCTGAAGATGAAAATTGAGATAATTATGTTGACATTTCTCTGGGAGGTTGGGGGGAAATGAGATATTTTTAAAAATCTATATTAACCTATCTAAATTATAACCCAAATTATCACTGTTTGTTATCAACCTAAAATTTCATCTGTTTTTTCCAAGGCTTCTAGAATTTGTACCAATGATACATCCAAAAATGTATAATATTTTGAATTGTAATATATTTACTTTTACTCCTTTGTTACAGTCTTGTTTCTTTTACACCCCATTCTTGCACATTCATTTTAACTAGCAAAGATAATACAATGCTAGCTCAGTTGAAATTAAATCAGAGAGGAAGAATAACTGAGGCTGGTGTGTTTGTATATGTGTGTATATTTGTAATACTGCCATATGATATTCTGTCAACCTCTCCTTTCTCAGTGAACACAAATTGTGGTTCTTACATCTCTGCAAAACATATAGTAAATCTTAACTGGATGAGCTACCTTCTATACAAAGAGGGTATATAAGTATTTAGGGGGTACATTGAATATAGTTAAACTTTAAATATATATATACACATACACAATCCCCATGATTTGTGTTTTCTATAAGGTCTTCTGCTTTCTATGGTACTCCCAAAGTACCTCCAATTTCAATCAACTGTTGAGGAATAATTTAAAGCTTTTTGGAAATAAAAAGAAATTTCTGAATTAAGACTTCACACCTAAGTTTTGTTTTGGAATAAGCAGTCTTCATTTTTTCTGGCTTCCTGCCTGAAGTATTTATTTAATCAACAGCCTGTGACCTTCTAATAATGTGAAGCTTCTTCAAAAGACAAGTAAAGGCTAAAGCATGATTTGACAATAGTAGTAACAAATATTTGTTATGCCTTGCTAAGCCTGTTCCTGAAAAATCTATACTCATATAAGATTTTCCAGGAACCCAACACTCAAGCTGCCACACACGCACAAACACACACAATTGTGCATGATCATGCCACCATCTCTAATAAAATTTTCTTTTGAGTTTCAGGTTTATTAGATTCAGACATATGAATTATGATCATGATTTATGTGCTCAAAATCCAACCACTATAATGCCTCCAACACAGTGTTGTTAATATGGAATTTATCTGATGTCCATACACTGAATCAAATCTTTTATCATAGGAATTCCTAGATTTCTACTTTAAAATCATTGCCATTTTTTTAAGTTTTCTCTTTTAAAAAGAGATTACATCTTTTTATTTTACAGATGCACTTTACGTCTATAAAGAGCTTTACTAGAGACCTAGAAATCCCTAAAGTGACTAAAAGTCTCAACAGTGGAGAGTTCCAGTTTTGAAATTCACTTTAAGAAAAGGAACATTCTAAAAGCCATTAAAATTAGAAAGAAATTCTGTATAAATGATCTGCTTCTGGGGGACTGAGATGTTGAAGAGAGACAAAGAATGTTTCAGAAGAGGAAAAAAGAAACCCAAAAGAGAAAAAAGGAAAAGACAAGTGTGGAAAAAATGAGAAATTATTCCATTACAGCATTTTTATATTTTTGTAGTAACAAGTGACTTTGTGATGCTATCCATTATCCATTCATCACAGTTGTCACTCTTACATGTCTCTACCTTCTGTCTCCTGAGGTGGGGCTACTTCTGAGTTTGACTTATGTTTCTGTAAGTCAACTTAAATCAGGGAATCAGGCACAGTATTTTACGATACATTTTCTGTAGAGCTCAGATTAGAACTAAGTGATTCCTCTAGAAAAGGTTAAGTGTGAGAACTCCCATATAAGGATTTGTGAGAGTTCCTTTATGCTTGAGCACATGGATACCAATTTCTTGTTCTCTTTTTATGAGTGCTGGCAAAGACCTATCTCACAGATAGCACTGCTAATTTGATATTGTCTCATATGTATCTCCATATAAAATGAGACTGATTTTTCTAGATGCCTTTCTAGTTCTAGGTGGCTTGTTTGTCTTTTGCATGCTTTCATTTGTTTTCTGTTTGTGGTCTTCAAGTTTTGCACTTAGTCTAAAGCCATGAGGACTAGTATTGCTATTTTCTTCTGTTTATGTAGGGCTTACACACAGAAGGCTGTTAGTAAAACACTTCTGCTCTCTGCAGGATGCAGCTCCTGTCTGCAATTTCATTTTTTTATCTCTGTCCTTGAGAAATAACATTAGCTGTCACCCTGAACATGAAACGAGTGGGAGAAAAAGAAACAACAAAACCTCCTCTCATTTTCTTGTAGTATCTATTTCCTTTCAGGGTTTCCCAGAGCATGTTTATGTAGATTTTCTTCTTCTCTGATCTTTTTTTTTTTTTTTAAAGGTCTTGTCCTCCTCAATGTTTTCATTTTAGCTCATTTCATCTCATAGTTTCTCTTTTCCATTAAGATCTTTATTTCATAAGTCTGTTTTTCTCACCCTCTCACACATCTTGACTTGCGAGTTTCCAATCATATACACTCCATTCTGTCCCTCTGCTCTGCAAGCTTCCTCTAGATAATAAAATTTTGGCACTTTCAAAGGGTTTTTAAACCAATATATCTGCTTCTATGCTACACATATTCTGTACCCATGATCCCTGTCTCTCATGTTTATGTGTTGTAATTTATTAGGGTGTGTATGTGAAGCTTTTGCAGACTCAGATGTTAGACACTGGTTTTTACCCTCAAGCATATTCCTGATAAAACTTTTAAAATCTCATAGAACTAAAATTTTGAACTAAAGGAGGGGGTTGTTTCACATAAATAATTTAAGCCAAAATAGGAAAAGAGAACAAACATAGCAACTTGCTCTCAAGAAGCATTTAATTTTGAAATTTGGAGAAGCAAAAGCCTGAAGTCCACCCTGAAGCATGGTGTCTGTTGCCAAGCAACCTAACTGGCCAGTTTTCATATATATATATAATATATATATATATATATTTCCCCCCAGCCTTGAGAGATAGAAGACAAAAAATTATTGAACTAAATAGGAACAAATTAATACAGAGGGAGAGAGAATTTTCATGGGAAACTCAAAGCTTCCAAACTACTTAAACCCCTTTAGCTTTCTTTTGTAGACTGTGACTAATCTATTAAATAATTTCCATTCAAAAGCATAGAGATATGCTGCTAATATGTACTCTCACAAGCATTCATTTCCAGCTAATTCCCTTTAAAAGATTTTTTAAATGCATGAGTAGAAAAGTTATGAGGCAAAACCAGGGTTCTAATAAGGTAAAGTAGTTTCCATTTGTACAGCACTTATTTGTTGTGAGTACAAAGAACCATCTCATATGAATGCGGTGGGCCAATGTTTTTAAACTCATACACCTAGATGGTATACAGCTAGGCCACTTGGTACAAATGCACCTTCTTGCTAATTATGGGGTTTTTGGTGTTTATACACGAAATATTTTCTACATTAACAAAAACTCATTTCTTGTATTATTTTGCCATGTAGTTAATTGTTCTGTAATCTGAACTGCTATAGATTTAATAAGAAATAGGATGTCACATACTCCTTCATTGTTTTAAATTGCATAATTTTTACTCATCTTTAAAGCCTCTGAAATTATGATACACTTTTACTACTATCATAGAGGCCAATATATTTACCTTTTCATTCCTTTTTATGTTTTATATAATTCAAAATATCTAATAATTCTAAAAATATCTTTGATATAAATATAAAATAAACACCTTAAATGGTATAAAAATGTTGTGTAACCTTTAACCACAGCAGTTTTTCCTTCTTAGAGGTAGAAAAAATAACAAATGTGTCTTAACTTTAGTGATATCACATATTAAATGAAATGTGGTAATTTCTAATTTTCATATAATAAAAGCTAGCATGAAACATTTAATAATTTGGGGATATTTGATTTTTTAGAATTTATCTTTAAAATATAAAATATTCTTGGGTTTAAATGAATGCAGTTTTTTTTCAACCTAATCTTCCTTAATAAATATTTTGTTCATGGATTACAGTATAAAAATCATAATTTTCTTTTTTTTTTTGATATTTTAAAAATATTTCCCTATACAGAAAGTCATTTATGTAATCTAACAAATATTTCTCATAAAAGATGTTAAGTATACAATATATCAGAGATTTCCTCTGACTTTGAAAGCCCTACAATGAGGCTATAATGCAAACGGCTATTTGCTGTAGAAGTTTAAAGTAGAATCACTTTTAGAGCACAGGGCTACTGCCTGAGTTAATCTGTTTCTTTCTCTTCAGTTGGCTAGATTATGCTTTCATATCAGTTTTTGATTCCTTGAACAATATATTTGACCATCAATTTTATTTTCTAATTTATTGTCAGTCTTCATTTCACTGGTAAAAAGAGAAAAATACATATTCATATGTAAAAATGTTATTTTCCTTTATTTCTTACTCTTTTTAAATGCTCATTTCTCTTGGATTTTCAAATTGATGAAAATGATTTTTTACCTTAAAAACTCATAGATTTCTGACACAAAATTCACTCAGTTTATGTTCCCATCTCTGTTGTAACAGAGAATTTTGAAGAATAATAAAGGAAGGTCTGAATATGAGCTTTATTCATGCTAGAAAGGAGTTGGCCATAGCTCACCTTGGACAGATGGCTAATGAATGCCTTTACTTTAGGACTCTGTGGTTAGTCTCATTCGAAGTGATGGCTGCTTCCTATTTTTGTGTATGACCATCAGCTCTGCTACCGTGGGACAGGGACAATTAGAAGCAGCAGGACCTCCAGGTGCTACTCTGTAATTAACCAATTGCAGTGTTTATATTAGCAATGCATGAAGGTGTCTCTTTAGCCAACAGTAAACACATTTAGGATATATTATTTTCTAAATAAATAAACATAATATCCAGTGAAAGCAAAGTGAATTTGATAGGAAAAAAAAAACACATCAAAACATTTCCATTTTAGATAGGCTTCAAAAGAAGCATCAGGGGAATTTTCTGTGAAACATCGTGAAATCTATAAAGCTGTGAAATGGACCCAGAAAAGCAATAGGCTCCGAGTGATGGCAAAAGCCAGGGAATAGCTGGCATATCAACTCATTAGGAAAGAGACCAATTTATTTTTCACTTTTTCTTTTATTTTTAAGTACTCCTGACCAATAAGGAACATAAAAAATATAAAAATGAAAATGTTTTGGCCCTTCTTATTTCTCAGAATTCAAGTAAATTGAATGGAACTTTTATTCTCCATGTAATCATCTGAAACTTTCCAGTTTGTAGAGAATCCCACTAGTGGCCTTGTTCTGTTTGACTGTGGAGCATGACCAACCTTAGTAACAGGCAATGAGAGGAGCACTAGCTTATGGCAAATCTAATATTTATTTTCAGTCATTCAATGCACAGCTTGATGAGATCAAATGAGAAGAGGCCTCAGAAGCAATTCTTGCAGCAAGAATCTCCTTGAGAAGTCTAGATCCAAATCTCACTTACAACTTGTCATTACTTTTTAGGCTTAGGTCTATTTGGTGGTTTTTAAAGAGCATAGGAGTGGCTAATAATATCTCCATATAGACATCAAAATCTCAATGGAGTGAATTAATATAAAACAGGGGCTTTTCATACAGACATGGTAACTCAGCATCTCTGACCCTGTGGATAATAGCACAGAGGCTTCTGTATTGTCATAATGCCTCTGTATCTTACACTCTGTCGTCAGGTTCTTTGGTGACCACCTCTCACACATGCTTATATAAGATAAACAGCCTCTCTCTCTTTTCCCCCCAACATCCTACCCGGGTTCACATCCTCTATGAAAGTCAAATACAAACTCCCCAATCCCCACTCTTGCTTGACCAACCATTACAGCCCCACCCTTGTAACATTAGGAAGCCGGAGTCCCAAGTCCACTGCAACGTTTTTCTCCCTACCTGCTTGGTTAAGCCTACACTGCTGCTGTATAAATTTCTTTCACACATCTCTGGCATCTCTTGTCCTTACCACACCTTGCTCTCCATATAACGATTCTTTAACACACAAAGGGGACCAATATCATTGTAATTTTCTTTTAGACAAAAAATTTCAGAAGATTAAGAGGGAGGGGGGAATGCCTCACTCTTTTGACAAGCACTGTTCATGGTTTGTCAAATACCTAAACATATTTAATCAACACAACTACTTGAGATAGATAAAATATCAATTTTGAAGGTGTGAAAACAAACCCAGAGAAGTTAAATGAGTAATATCATTCACATAGCCAGGGATTTTGGTTTGCTTAGTAAACACATAAGGAACAGTGATACTAAAGCTAGGTTTAGTACCTGAATTAAGGAAATGATAATGTGTTCATTTCTTTTTGTTGTATGTTTCAAGTTTACAACATGTGGGAAATATTAAAAAATAATAATGGCCAAAGCAGTTAAATGGAAAATGTGTAACTATCTGTTCCATTTCCTCCCTTTAATAAACCATCTGAGTTTTCTTTTCTTCCCATGCCACTTATATGTGACTAAGATTCACAATCATCATAAATATGATTTCAATGTCAAAATTTAGAAAATTTGCCCCTATTCTATTTACATTTCATTTCTTAAACTCTAAGTTATTCCAAAGCAGCCTACACTTTTAATGAAAGTAAAAATAATTTTTAAGGTATTTGTTGTGGTGTTTAGTAAAGTTTAATCCCTTTTTAATAGAACTGACTGAAGAAGATTAAACACATGAGAAATGAAATGAATATTAATCACTTAGGACAAATTAAATAGCTTTGACACTGGAAAGCACAAAGAATACAAAGAGTCAATACAATTGTCAAAAATAAAGTGGTATTTCACACATTCTCTCTAAATATGCCTTCTGATATAAAGAAGAAGTTTAAAATATGATTTCAAGAAAAAACAATGGAGATAAAGGAAAAAAAAGTATTTTAGATGAATGATGTTCTAAATATCTACGAAAATAATTTCAACTTTCTTAATTAACTGGAACACTTACATGTCAATTTCTATCTGTAGTTGAATTTACCGGTGGACTAACTTCATTATCCAAATTTGGCAAAAGAGTAGATACAATTTTCTTGTGTTGATGATCCTTGGTCTGGTAAAATTAATACTGTCAGAAGATATTGTTAATATTATTAATATGATTAACATTATTACTATTATCACTACAACTACTACTATTATTATTGCTACTACTACTGGTAGTACCATTAGCTCTCATGTACAGATTTTTACCATGTGGCAGATCTTGTGATGCATTTTGTATGGATTAACTCTTTTAATCTTTATACCAAACGCATTTGATAGTTACTATTATTATCTCTCTTTTAATTGTGTGAAAACTGAAGTTAAAGGCTGTTTGAACTCAAAATTATGCAGGCTTGCCTGATGCCAGATCCAATGCTAAACTGATAGAGCATATTAATAATCTTCCATCATATTGCAACTGAATTATTCATATAACATTTGGGACTACAGCAATAGCAGCCTCTTCTTTGGAAGCAGCATGTTAGCCCCATGAGCTTTGCTGATAGAAAGACCCACATTTAATTGCTAGGTCTGTCATCTAGTATCTGTGTGATTTTGGACGAGAAATTATGCTTTCCGAGCTTCAGTAAAAACAGGGTGTAAAAATCGGCCTTGGCACATGGGGGAAGTTACATAAACATTTATTGAATGAAATAATGTATT
Organism: Dasypus novemcinctus; assembly: GCF_030445035.2. Classification (NCBI taxonomy): domain Eukaryota; kingdom Metazoa; phylum Chordata; class Mammalia; order Cingulata; family Dasypodidae; genus Dasypus; species Dasypus novemcinctus. The sequence goes on along the minus strand of NC_080683.1, from coordinate 65,920,290 downwards.
TTTTCATATTCCCATGGGGAGGCAAGAATGAAGTCAGTCAATTTTGTATCTGTCTATAATATTCCAGTTTTATGAGCATTAAATAATACTGAGTATAATAAGTATAAACAATGAAGATTTGGTGCTTCTATGTATTATTATACTTGCCAGAGCTACTCTTTAAAGTAGGCACTGTCATCATTTAGGGCTCAGAGAGGAACGGGTTTTCCCAACTTTTTGGTCAGAGATAAGTGGTCTGTGAATCTACACAGGTCACAACATATTCCACCCACACAAACCCACAACAGAAGAGCAGGATACCCAAGGCTGAAAGAAATGAGCTCACTTTTTCTTTTAATACTCTTTCCATTCTATCCAAGCTTCTTAAAAGAATCTTCTAGAAGCAATTTCTTTCCACAGAGCTTCCTTTCCAATCCCACACCATCACTAAAATTGCTGTTGCCAAGATGAACCTCACTGATTTTTAAATGGTAGCATGTTTTTCACATCTAATATTTTTTGTATTTTCAGTAACAGTTGACTCGCCTTCTGACACTCTTCTCCCACTAAAGACTTGTTTATTCTCCAACGTCTTTGTCTGCTGGATCTCAGCCCCTTTTATAACCTATTCTTTTCTGTTTGTCTTTGAAAAGCCAGGGTTCCATCTTTTAGTCCATTGTTGTATTACTACAAGCTCTCTCTCTAAAGGATATTATCTATCTCCAATGTTTTAACAATCTTTTATATTCTGATTTCTCCAAAATATCTTTGCCAATCTTAAATTAGTCTTCTCACCTCCACAGATGTCAGGTTCAAGTACTGATTATTTATACTTCAGTGTTCTAGACACTTCCAATTCTAATGGCTTAAATGAAAAGCAGTGTTTTCTCTCCCTTCCTGCCTATGGTGTCAACGTTGCTTCTTTTTTGAAACTTTAATTTTAATGAATACCTGGTTATCAATACTGCTGATCAAACTTCTTGATCATGAATAATCTTGAGTGTTTCCTTCAGAATCCACATCAACAAATACATACCATCTATTTTACAACCTTAGTTACTTAGATTCATCTATTTCTGTCTGCTATCCATCTTCGCCTTAGGTCAACCTCTATCTTTCTGGCCTCCAGAATATAGTTCTGCCTATGACCAGTCATGATGTCTTTACTCTATTCTTTACCATTTAGCCATAATAATCTTTCCTAAATACAAATTTGAAACAATCATATTCCGTTTAAATTGATTGGCTTGGTATATCCTTTAGGATGATTTCCTACCCCTTAGAATGCAGAGCTTTTTTTTGTTTAATTATCTACTTTCCTAAGTGGAGTATTATTTTGTTTTGTTTATTAACTAGAGTAAGTGTTGATTTACAGAAAGATCTTGCAAAAAATACAGTTCCCATATAATCCCCATTATTAACACCCTGCAGAGTGTAACCTTTGTTAAAATTGATGAATTTTCTTATAATGGTACAATTAATTACAGTGCACAGTTTATATCAGGATTCCCTGTTTATTTTGTACAGTCCTATGGTGGATTTTTAAAATTTTTATTCTAGTAATATATATACAACCTTAAATTTCTGCTTTTATCCATATGCAAATGTATAATTTAGTGCTGTTAATTACATTCACAATGTTATGCTACCACCACCAACATTCATTACCAAAACTTTTCCATCACCCCAAATCGAAACTCTGTACAATTTAAGCATTAACTCCCCATTACCTACCCACACTGATCAGAAATAATTAGAATTAACAACTTCATAGAATATAAGGTACCTAAGTGGAGTTTTCCCCTGCTACTCATTGACACGTGTACCAACTCCTCAGTCACACAGTTGACTGAAGTTCTAAAAATTCCTGATGCTCTGTCAGCCTAGGCCCTTCAAGCAAAGGCTGCTGTTTTATCAAGCAAGTTCTGCCCTTTACCTAACTTCCTTCGTGGGCTGAACTTTTCCGAACTTCAGTCATTTTGTTGCTTCCTCCCTGAAGGCTTTTCTAACTCTGCCTTACCTAAGTAGGAAATGCTGGTCCGGTGTGCTCTGAGGCTGTCTCTCTCTCAGCACTCATCACATAGTGTAGGAATCATACATTCATGTTTCTAACCCTAACCTACAAGCTACCTGAGGGTAAAGCATATGCTCTGGTTTTTTGTGTTGAGCAGAGTGCTTGCAACAGAGCTATGCCTAACAAATATTTTTAGAATAAATGCAATAATGAATGTGCTAGGAAAACTTTACCGAGTGGCATCTGAATAAGTTCAAGGTACAGAAGTGGCATTGATTAAGTTGCTGGCCAGATTGAATGAAAAGTTAGAAAAGATTTTTTTTCTTGAAGAGGTTTATACTATGTCACAGAATAGGAGGGAAAAGAGGGGATACCAGGAAGGGATAATGCCTGAATTAAAATCACCTGGAAGAAATCTGGAAAATGAGGCACTAGCTCAGTGTAGCAGCCAAGGGGTTCATAATTACAAAGGCATCAGGTGATACGAAAAGATATTTATCCCTGATTAACTCTCATCAAAAATAATCCCTGCCATTATGCTTTGCAATATACATCCTCAGTTTTTTAAAAGAGATTCTCAATAAATATTAAGCCTTAAATCTTTTAACAATCTCTTGCCACACATTCCTGCTGTGAAAGCTGTTAGCATGCAATATTTCCTAAAGATGACATGTTGCATATTATACCCAAACCCCATGGGATAAATAATGTGGATATTTAAAACAAGCAGAGCATGTTATTTTTACTTTATGCTTGTGTTACTTTAGTCTCATACCCAGCTTACAGCCTTTGGCATTCTAGGAGAGACTGCAAAACCTAGCCTAGAATACTTCTTTATAAGATGGTTATTCAACCTGTCCCTATAAGTGAGCGCATCTTCTTTTACCATAAAAGGCTCTCCTTTTCCATAATTGCTTTTCAATCCCAGAAAAACTCCCCACTTGATGCGAAAGGCTCTCAACTAAAAATTGGAAAAACAGCCTCTCCTCAGTGTCTCCATTCTATTTGATTATTTTAGGGATAAGAAAGTCCATGTAATGCTCCTTTCTCTTAATTTCTTTGGCTGATCTCCAAAGTATAGCTGTCAACTAATGTTAGCACACTAAGTATGAGCCGTGGCCCATGGCCCATTTACTGTCAGTCATTTGGATGAGAATATGCCTCCTGTATTAGCAATGCTGAACGTCAGGAGAAGGGACCATCAATATTCACTTCAGTCTGACACCCAAAGACGTAGTAAGGACATCGGAAACACAATAAAAACTAACTTAAAAAGCTTATGAATATATTCTTAGCTCAAGAAGTATATTATTCAAATTGAAATAAATCTCAACTTATCAAGGATGTCTTTTATGATGAATCTCATCTGCTGTCTTTTCTGCTTGGCTTCCTCAATCTTTATTTATCCATAACTGATATTTTGATTTGTTTAATATTTTGCTCTGTAAATGTACTTTTCATTTGTATGTGTGTTTGTGCATCTATGTATTTTCTACCTCCTTATTTAGATGCTAAGCTGATTAAGGATGGTAGTTTTGTCTTATATCTGTTTTCTATTATTTTTAGTTTTTTTTTTGAGTACTTCACATCTACATTAAATTTTTGAGAGTATGTGTTAATAAAAATTAAAAATAAAATACTTTCTTGTTTGTCATCCCCAGATACACTCAATTATATAAATTATCATTTTTCCTTCCAATTGCTAAAACCAAAAGAGCATATGGAAGACAATATCACACAAAATTCTCTAACCAATACATTACCCTTCTGAAATACTTTGTATCTATCACATCACCTTTATATAGAGCTATAAAATCATGGATCTAATAATAGATATATTTAAATAAAAACAAGATCATATCTACTTTTGGTTATATAAAAGCATAGAATTACTTTTTTCTTTTAATATTAATCATTTTATTATTATCATTTTTATTAATTACTTAATTTCCTGTAACCTGTCCCTTTCCAGATTACCCCCTGATCACACACAAAAATACACATAGTACTTCATCACAGAAAAATCATTTATATTAACAAATAAAGCTTCAAAGCCACAAAGTAATTAGAACTTTATTCAAAACTCTGTCATTCCCTAGGAGGACAATTCTGTAATTCCATCTGTATATCTTGGAATGTGAAGCAAGGTCACTTCTACCTAGCCCTCTTAAAAAATAACCTACTAAACAGTAAAAAAAAAAAAAAAAAGTCTTTGATTTTAAATCCTTTTAATATATAAATATAAGAAGCTTCTTAAATGTAGTGATTTCTCACCACAAATTTACATTTTTTTACATAGAATAACCATACAATACAGTATGTCTATAATAATTTAGTTAAGACATTATAACATTTGTTTTGAATTTTTCATTGTTTACTGAAGAATTATCACTATCATTGTGCTGGTTGTTTTTTGGCCAAGATGGATTTAGTAGGTCCCCATTTAATACCAAATCTACCCCAAAAACAATCTTAAAGAGAGTATTTTTTCTTTCCTTTCAGATAATTTTTGGAAGATCATGCCATGAGCCAAAGCCAAGAGAAACAGAGCACAAAGGATATGAATTTTACCATAAAGCAACAGAGAATGCAGGAAAAGGCATCAGAACAGGCTTCCCTTCGCTGGGAAATGTGGCAAATGTTCAACCAGATGGCGGGAGGAAGGAAGAGGATTTGGGGTACTGTGATGAGGTTTTAGACACCTTCTGAGCCTTCAGGTCCCATGCCCCCTCCTCAGGGTCTTGTCCAAGGAGGTTGATACAGGCAGTATGAAAGTTTTCCTGGCAAACACCAAATTAGTTTCAGAATTTCTGAGAACAGCTCTGTCTTCTACCTTGTTCCTCAAGAGGTGACCGATAAGGGGCTCCAAGTCTCTCAGGGTTCACTTTCAAGCTGCAGGGCTGAGGGTCATTCCATGGAGCCTGAAGGGCTCATCAGAAGAGCTCACGACAGTGCAGAGATGCCCGCTTTTCTGAAGGTGGTTCAAGGAATTCCCAAACCACTAAAGAGTAGGGGTGGGGGTTAAATGACGCTCAGAGAGACTAGGATTTAAAGACTGGGTGGGGTGGGAATGGAGAGAGTGAAGATACAAAGATTCCCCGAACTTGAGACGGGGTCGGGAGCCCAGGAAGCAGCAGCAGATGCCAACATGAAACAGCACAGACCCGCACAAGAGCCTGTGGTCCAAATACCCATCTGCTAATATCAGGGAGACTTGTATATCTCCCAGAAGTTGAATCATCTTCAAGGAAGAAGAGAATCCGGCAGCTTAAGGAGGGAAATCCTGAATTTAATTCAATATTTGTCAAAAAAGGTGCTCGCGTCGGCAGCACATACGCTAAAATTGGAACGATGCCGAGATTAGCATGGTCCCCGCACAAGGAAGACACACAAAAAAAGTCATAGTGCTAAAGTAGAAATGAATGGATTACCTTGAATTTGTCTGATTTATTTTTTCTACCAGTGTAAAACAGGGGTTGTGAGCTCCATTAATTTCAGTTATAGAAAAATTAAATAAAACCTCTGCTTCGTTAGCTTCAAAATGTATATCCCTGTGTTTTATGGGCCTAGCAGCTTTTAAAATCATTCTCACTAAACATCGTTCTTGTGAAGCACTGTGTTGGTATATAAAAAGGGCCTTAACATTATTAGAAACTTTACTCCTCATAAGCCTAGAAAAATGGAGTTTTAAAGGCTTTTCTGATCCAGGATCTAGCCCAGTATTATACATTGCATTTGGTGTCATGTCACTTTAGTCACCTTTAATCTGGAATAGTTCCTCTGTCTTTCTTTGCCTTTTATGATTTTGACAGTTTTTTAAAGAACAAGAAGCATATTTTCAAAGAAATATGCTTAGAATTAAACTTTCACTTTAGTAAAAAAAAAAGTTCTTTTTTCACATCAATGTTGTGCAGATGCCTCAGTTATGACAATTGCAGAAGGTAGGAGATCATGCACTTGAGTTTACATTTCCTTTTATGATTTAGATTCATTATGATCTGTCTTTTAGAATGTGGAACCCATTTTAATTTCCATGTACACTTGTGATACCTTCAGTTAATCCATTGAAAGCTTCAAGGATGGTGGTTCATTGAAGGGGGAGGAGGAGGAAGATAAGAGAAGGAAGGGGAGTCAGCTCAGAAGAGGAAGAGAAAAACTAGGGAAAAGGAGGAGGCAGAGAAGAAGAGCAGAAATAGTTTAGTTTCTTCAGGATACCCTCAGAAAAGGTTATAATACTTATCTGAGAGTTATCCTGAAGGCTTTTCTGCTGTTGAAGATATAATTAGCAATCACATTGGAAGTGCTGTCTTCTCTGCAAATACACACGTCAGTAAATTACAATCTTCCAGGTCTTCCCAAAATAATGCAGGAAAGAATATTCCTCTTGGATACCCAATTTAATTACTTCAGGTATCCCCCTTTTTGCAGTATTTTGTGGCCAAAGCAAGTGTCTGAGAGATTTTCAAACCTGATGCAGAAGGAACTGCAAGGATGCCTTGGCCTCTTTATACAAATTTTGTGGAATGCTAATGGAACTACAGCAGAGCTTTGAAAAATATAAATACTCCATGCAACAGTATAGAAAGACTAGTTTAGGAATCACTGGAAAAGATGTCAGCGGTTTATTGGAAAATCTTTCTGTTTGCATATTATTGAAGCACATGTATATTCAGAAATAGCATTTGCATTAATGCAAGCCACTTAGAATCATGCTAATACCTCTTAGTAAAACCAAACTGGGTAATTTATTTCAATGGCACACTTCTTTATTTTCCACACACAATAATATTAATATATCTTTTTGACTACTGGGATAGCAGGCTGAACAAAATAATGATTTTCAAATGTTATGAAATTATTTTAATTTTGTTCCTTTGCCCTCTCTGTTCCTCATTACATCATGAATCTTTTAGGCAGGGTAAAGATTATGCCAATGATTAAATTATTTATTTCAAAGATTAAACATGTTCCAATAATCATTGAGAGAAATTAGAGAAATTAATTATATTCTAAGAATGATTCTGGAAAAAAAATTCCCTACCTTATTCTGTTTACATTTCTTAACTGTTTTAGGAGTTACTTAGACAGTGAATAGTCATTTTGTTAATATATGCTATTTTTCCAACTGAATATCTCCTGAGAATTGCACTTACAATACAGTGATTATTTTTGTCATTTTCACATAAATCAGTAAAATACATATTTAGTGTTGCTGACATAGTGCTGTGGGTAATTAAAAACACAAACATTGTTGACAGCTATATTTTGAAAAAAAAAATGTTTAAGTCCACACTGTTTACAGGATTTCTCTGTGTTCACAGCATCCCTGATGTGCAACTATAAAAATATAGGCTCAAGCCACATTAAGAATTGCTTTGTGGATCCCACCGGTGGATATAATGACCTCTTTCACCTTGTCAAAAGGGCAAACCTGTCAAGCTCACAGTACTGAATACTCTGAAGAACATCCCTTCAGCCCAGAAACATGGACCATGCAGGTCCTCTGGAGTGCAGGTGCTGAGATACATGGGCTTGACAGAGACAAATAGTATCAGGACTCACCGGCTGATCAAGGACAAAGGGACAGACGGCCTCTGAAGCTGAAGCCCACTTAGAGATCTCCTATATTCACTTAATGATGTGAGCAGAGATTTAAATTCTTTGAAGTCCTTGATTTAAGGAGCCGTAGAGCAAAGGAAGCCTTTTGCTTGATCTGATCCTTGTTATTAAAAGAAGCAGAGAGATAAAACACTTTCTATTTTTATCGATTGATGTGTATTGAGGTCAGTATTTTAGTCTGTTCAACTATATTTTGCCCTCTGCCCTCAGTTCAAAGTACTTATTTGCTCCTGATGAGAATAACAATTCGTTTACTGATACAGCCTTTAACTGCTTGCAGTCAAGTCTTTCCAATTTGAAAAAGACTTTGTTTTATTTCAATTGGATGGATCATCATCATTTACTTTGAACTCCAATGTAATTAGGAATTCCAGTTGAAAGTCTCAGAAATTTTACCGACGTAAATTAATCTAGTTTGACATCCTTTCCAAAATAAATAAGTTAGTAAATAATCTAGATGTTTTTCTTACTCAAGCATAGACTATCCTCTAATATCTTTCAAAATTTCCTTTTAAGGGGTGGCATTGTTTATTTTTTAATGCCCAGATTTGCTGTGGATCCTCTTGCCACTAAAGTTCTTGACAATATTAATTCAAATGCTAGTCTACCTTCTATGACCTCCTGGAAATTTCTGCTGATACCAAAGGAAAGAAAGAATTGTAGTTTATGGCCCTCTCTCTTCTTTCTGATGACACTGATTATTTATTTGAGTTTATGAAACTTGTTGCTCTCTGATGCTTATGTTTCCATTCTTAAGGTATCAAATGAAATCTAATATCATGGCCCTTTCCACAAACAGTTCCCTTATATATGATATTTGTGTGAAGCTGTATTTCCTGGAGAGTTTGGAAATTGGGAGATTTACAACACGGATATGCTAACACCATATATTGGGCCCCACATGTTAGAAGACATATATATGTGCAGCTGTGCTTCTCTGAAATCAACTTCCTCATTGTGGCAGTTTGAGATTTTTTTATGAATCCCAAAATGAGAAAGATTCTGTTTGTAAGTTGATCTATTCCTCTGGGTATGATACCCTTTGATTGCATTAAATTCAGCAGTTTCTTTGATTGGATTACCTGGTAAGCCTGAGTTAGGTTGTTTTTGATGTGACCATGTCAGTATGGTATGACTCAGTTTGAGTCCCCACCAACTTGGTGGGTCTCATATAAACAGACATTCACTCAAAAGAACATACAGGAAGAGAGAGAGCACTGTCATTTTTTATCCTGGGAGCCTGGGGAGAGATGGGCTGTTCTGATAGTTTACCGCTGACTTTGGGAAGACACCAGAACAGCTGAGATTGATATAGAAAACTCAGGAAAGAAAGGAGCCCTATTCCAGGAGAGAGAGTACTAGAAGCTAGGAAGGGAAGAAGAGACCAGGCAGAGATCAACCACCATCTTGCCCTTCACATCTTCCAGTTTTAATTGTGGTATTGTTTCCAAGAGTATCTTGTTTTCCCAAACGTGTGACTGTTGCTACTACAGCTGACACTCTTCACATCGTATGTTATGAAAGAGTGACTACTGATAAAACTCCTATGGAACACAGACCATAGTTATGCAACCAATCTTGTTGATTTTCTCCATAAAAATTAAACATAAGAAATTAAACCCTATCTCCATATCTTGATAATGGTCAGAGTTCTCTTCTAGCTAGTTGCTATCTAGCTGTAAGTATCAGATGACTGTATGTATCAACCAGGTGGAATAAAATTTTGTGTGGTGATAAGCTTCCATTTCTCCAGTTATATTGTAAATGTGTAGTTAAAACTTTCTGAAATTAATGATTTCATTAAAAAATAGAAAGTCACAAATATTGTAAACATACAAATGATGTTTACAAAAGCATATAAAATTAATAGTCATTAACTGGGTCATTTGGAAAGGGCTCTATCAATTAATAGGTTGATGGTGAGAAAATTAGTCTGGCAGCTTTGGTTTCCTCATCTATAAAACTGAAACAATAAATCAGTTTTTTTCTCAGAACTGCAAGTCCTAGTTGTATACATGTAAAGCAATTGTTACTAATTCAAATGCCCATGGAAACCAGGTTGGTCACATAAATTAATAATCTAATCAGGGGCCATTTGGAAAACTGAAGCGCACAGAGGTATTCAAATACAAAATGTATCATTGCCCCATAAATCAGTAATTAAGCAAATTTGACCACAAATTTTGTTTGTTACCTATAAAAATAACTAGTATGCACAAAGTTCAAAAAAATTAGTTATCTCTCTTCCATTTGTTTTCGCCCTCCTACTCAGACTCAAAGATTATACATGGCAAAAGGAAAACTAAAGATGGTTAAAGCATTCTCTACATCTTCAAAGATTATAGAATCTCATAGGGAGATATATAGCAAGTATAATATAACTAGACAGAAGCCATAATGGCAATATAAATGAATATTCTTTATCCTATGTGACCACCAAGGGAAGGACTTATATACAGGTCATTAGGGACAGTTTCATAGATGAGCTAGCATTTGAACTGGGTCTTACAATAAGTAAGTTTGTCAGTGTAAAAGGAGATCAAGGACATTCAAAACTGCAGGAACCAATTGTACAAAGATGAGAAGAGAAAATATATAGGGTGATGATTTAACTGACCTTAGGGTCTTGCACTGAAACTAATCAGAGAATGAGATCATGCATTCTGCAAAGCCACAAAAACTAGATAAATGCTTACCTGGACTCTTTAATTATTCAGTAATTCTTTGAACTCCTAATACCTTTCCCAAAGATTTACTTCCAGGATCTGAAATAATTTAAACAGATGCTTTAATATCTTGTTTATCGTAAAAACAAAACAACAAAAAACCCGTAAACAGCATATTTTAGTAGGTTTCAACAATATAATAATTTGGGGAGAAGCAATTGGAGATAACCTATAATTATTATTGGCAATCCTTTTCATGTATTATCTTCTCGCTCATGCCAAAGGGCATCAGAGTTCTACATTATTTATTTTATTCCTTTTGAGTCCCTAATGATATTGCTCTGTGTCCAGACTTTTTTTCTCTGACTTGGACCATTACAATATCCTGCTACCCTCCACCTCCCCCACCACCTTCAATTTACCTTGAATTAATATCCAGAAATGCAATATTAGTCCTATTATTTTTCTGCTCAAAAACCTTTAGTTGCAACCTATTGTCTACAAAATAAAATACATAATTACAAAATAAGTGATTATTCAGCCTGGTTCAAACTGTCCATACAGTGATGTGTTGATAGATAAATCAGAATAATATTGAATAAGATCTGAGAAAGAAAGAATAAGTGAAATGTTGATTTGTATAACTTAAAAAGTACTGAACATTTCCAAGTTTCAGTTTCCATAACTAGTAAGTTATATTTTTGTTTTTATTTAAAAAGTTGTCAAGGAGAGCTGTTGCTGGCACTAGAGATAATATAACATTACTTAAGTGTTTGTGGAAATGAACAGAACTGGACCTGAGTTGATAAGCTTCTGGCAGTGGTTAAAAGAGTAGTGAAAAACATTGCAGACAAGTGTTCCAGAGGAGATAGGGAAACCCAGAGCTATCTAAGGAGGGACATCTAGGAAGGAAACAGAGCATCAGGAGAGATTGACAGCATGGAATAGAGGGGACATAAGAAAATCAGGACATTGGTATCAAGTGGATATCCTTGTAGGAAACAGGTCTAGGAAATCTAGTAGCAGGCTGTAAGAAATGATCCAGACAAATAAATAATTGAGATGAGAAATTTCATATAGCCATAAAATGGTACCTAGCCTTGGTAAAAGAAATGTCCAGGGCAGAACTCAAGTTTCATGAGGGTAAGAGAGAACAAGACAGCAGACCCTGTGGCCCTAGCGTCTGTATAAAAGCAACTTTATATTTCCTCTCTTTGGAGCCACATTAGCATCAGAGCCCAGAGATGGTAGAATCAACAAAGGAATGCCATCTGGAATAAATGACATCAACTTGGGAGTAATGTTTGGAATGGGACAGAGATAAGGATCCAAACCAGACTCCCATGTAATTTTTTTATTAAATTTAAAGTAGGCACTCTAAGGTTGTTTATGGTTTGGTCTTTATAAATATGTCTTACATTTATGAAAGAGATTTGCACTGTAGCAATATATTCTGTGTGGAATAAAATGCTATATAAATTCTCAAAATAGGATATTGTAAAGTGGTGGTACAGAGGGAAAAAGATAAAAAATACACCTGAGCTTTAAACTTAATGTATCTGTGGTAGAAGTAAAGAAGCATTGCAACACACCCAATTTAAAATATTAGACTAAAGTTATTTAACAAAACACTTATTATGTTCCAGACACTTATATCAGATCCATTTTGCAGATGGGGAAACTGAGACACAGACAATTTAAGTAACTTATTTCAGGTTATAGAAATGAAAGTGGTGAGGTGAGAATTTGAACTTAAAATGTCTGGCTCTAGTCTCCATATTCTTAACCACAGTGCCATGCTGGCTATAGTTATATGCTAATGAATGATTAAACAGTGTCCAGCAGAAGAAAACCAGGTACCATTTAAAGCTAAATAATAACTATAAAGATATCATCAGTTAGCTTTGCTCTGTAACAAAACATCCCAAAACTTAGAGGCTGTGAATATAACCTTATTCAAAAAAAGTATCATATTAATAGCAGACATATTCAGGTTAAGATGAAGTCATACTGATAGAAGGTCAGTCCTAGTCAAATATGACTGGTGTCTCTATAAAAAGACGAGAAGACACAGACACCAGGGGAAAAGGCATATGAAGATAGAGGCAGAGACTAAAGTGCTGCAGCTACATGAAAAAGAACTCCGAAGATAACCAGCAAATAGCAGAAGCTAGAAGAGGCAAGAAGGCAAGAAAGGATTCTCTCCTACCGGTTTCTGAAGGAGCATGGCCTTGTTGACACCTGAATTTTAGACTTCTCACCTCCAGAATTGTGAGATGATAAATTTCTGTGGTCTTAGGACACCTGGTTTGTGATACTTTGTTATGGCAGTCCTACAAAACTAAGACTGAGGCTTAACACAGCATCTTTATTTGGCTCTTGATTTTCTGGGTCAGCTGACTGATTATTCTGGTCTGGATTGGTTTAGGTAATCTCTTTGGGGCATACTCACATGGCTAACAGCTAGTAAGTCAAGGATGACTTCAATCATATGTCTGGAAGCTGACGGGCTCTTTCCCAGAGTGCTGTGATTCTCCTCCCCGTGGTCTTTCATCTTCTTACAGGTTAGTGCAGGCTTACTCATACGGCAGTCTCAGGGATTCAGTACAGCAAGAGAAGGCAAGCCCAGTGAGTGAGCTCTTTCATGACTCTATGTGAATTGTTTACAAACCAAAAAAAAATCCCCCTCTCCCCGAAGACTTTGGGCAAGGTCTGTAGAGCCATTCTGGATTATCACAATCTGAGGGTGGCTACTGGCCTCTGGTGCATAGAGAAGGCAAAGATGCTGGTCAACATCCCCTGAATAGAATAGCCCTAAAAAAACTCCAGTCAAAATGTTATAGTGCTGAATTTGGGAAACCCTAGTCAACTTGGATCACATTTATTAATATTCCAATGTTTGAAGCAAATCACATGGTGTGATGGTTTGAAGCTGTATGTACCCCAGAAAAGTATATTCTTAAAGTTAATCCACTGTTGTCCTTGTGGACCCACTGTAAGTAGGATCTTTTGGTGAGTAGAATCTTAAGACGTGACCCAACTCATTCAGTGTGGGTCTTAATCCACTTGCTGGAGTCTTTTATAATTCAGATAAAGAGAAAGAAAGCCACAGAAACAAGAAGCTGAGAGCAATGAAATCCAGAAAAGAAGAGAGAGACCAGCAGATGCTGACATGCACCTTGCCATGTGACAAGTCTTCCAGAAGAAATCACCACCTTGATGACGCCTTGATTTGGACATTTTTCTCAGTGTTGAACTATAAGCTTATAAACTAATAAATCCTCATTTCTTAAAATCCAACCTATTTTATGGTATTTAATTTGAGCAGCTTTAGCAAATGGAAAGATAGGTCAACCCAGTTTCAAAAGGTAGAGAAACAGATATATCTCTTGACGGAAAGAGAAGAATTTTAGGGCATGTTTGTAGCCTACCATTACAGATAAAAATGTAAGTTTTTTGGCCTCCTTTCTCTCTTCACTCTCCCACACACACACACACACACACAAAAGGGACTCAAGGAACAGAGTAGAAGAGAGTAAGAGGTTTAAAGAAGATTCAGCATCACAGGCAACCAGGGGAGATTTTCATTAATAACATACTTCTGTTTAATCAGATGTAACACACCCTTATATGGTTATGTATTAACTTTTCATAGCCTTTAAGAGATGCATGTATTTTGAATGGGGTTTTATACATGTAAAGCAATAAAATAATCTATGTGAATAGTACATTAGCCTATATATACACAGTATTTCAAAACATGGTAAGAAAAACAATTTAATTAACTGATAAGCGTGTCCAGAGTAATTAATGTGACATTTATATTGTTCATTAGTCATATATCAGTTCTTATTTTTTTCTCTCTCCATAAATGTAATTATTGCTAAAGTATAAATTAAAATCAGCTTGTCTTGCAGAGGGATCAATATGCCTGGCCATATTATAAATATAGATTTTCCTGAGGGAATTGGTTTGTTACATCCACTGTCTTTCGGAAAAGTTCTTTAAATCTTAGTCTTTTCTAGGAGGAAGAAGAAATAGAGTAATAGGCAAGGAAATTCAGCTATTTTCAACTATATACTCCTATTTCAAGAACCTCAAGCATGCAATAAATTTTTAATTATTATTTTTTTTACTTATATAGCTAGAGCTATATGATGTAAGGTACCTGGTATTTACCATTTTATACTTTTGTCAAATCTTAATGTTTCCATATATGTAGATTTTTGGTATGAACTGTGTAAAAAATTATGATAATTTAAAATTTTTATTGTAACTGATGCAGAACATACTTACCTATAAACAGCTAAAAAGTACATCAAATATTAGGTGGTTGAACCATAATAAATTGCTGATAATTCAACCACTTTCTCCATGTACAAACTGCATTAATATATGGTTCAATTTAATATCACTAGCTAGTTCAAATTAAAGACAATAAGGTTAAATTAATGTGTATTATTTTAAAAGATAATATATTTTAAAGGTTTCACAAATCTAAAAGTACAGTCCATAAAATCTTGCTGTGTAATTGAAAATCCTAAAAGAAAATTGTCCTTAAATCTTTATCATTGCAAATATATGTGATCATGTCCTATTCAAATGAAGATTTCAGGAAAAGTGTTAGATATCACTTAAAAATGTAAAAATTAAATAGAAGCTATAGGAAACTTCCCTGTATTTTCAGACAATGAATTTTTACACTGGAGAATCATAAATCTATTTACTTTTCTCATCCTCCAACTACGTTTACACAAATGCCAATTTGGTAAAGGATGAATTTGTTTATAGTGTAGATATTTTTCAAGTTTGGATACAAGTTCCTCATAACAGAGATATTTCGAAATCTTAGAAAGGTACTGCATTGCAGTGGGAAGAGTACAGGTTACCCAGACAAACCTAATTTTTCACCTAAACTCGGTTCACCTCTTTCTGAGTGCCAAACTACACCCTTGTTTTTGTTACATAACTTCTCAGAGGCCAACTTAACTATTTTTAAAATGGAAAACTAATCCTATCTTGCATGTTTGTTAAGAAGAACAAAGGAGGTAATGAATATATAAAGTATCTTGCACTGTTATTTTATAGTATATGCTCAATTAATGCAATTAGTTTATAATAGTTTCTATTATTTTGCAACTTTTTAAGAAGAAGTTAGTATATATCAGATTCTAAAAGTGTTCTACATTGTGCTTTATTTTACCTCTCATTTAACTCCTAAAATTTCAAAATTCTTACCAGCAGAAGAAAATGAGAAATGTACTTTGGGCTCCACCAAATTTAATTTACCTAATTATTTCCTCATCTTTCATTTTTCTCTTCTCTATTTGCCCTACTTTAAAACCTTCTTCACTTTCTTATACATATAGCATGCTCCTAGATTAATATATTTTTTGAAATTAGACAAGAATTTCATAATCTCTCCACCTTTTACCTTTAAATAGAAAATATTTATAGGTAGACCGTGGAAAAAGTACCTAAATGATAAAGTAGCCTGAGTTCCTGACAGAAACATCATTCTTTATTATGAGCACTTAAGTCTGTAAAATAATACAGCTTCTTTGGCCAGCACTTGGAAGATACTCCCTCTATTTTTCTAATAACCAAGTAATTTTCAATTTAACTCTGATGTGAGAGATAGACAAAGTGATCTTTAAAAAATGTTCCAAATACATTTATTCTAACCCTACGGGAAATATGATGCATAGTCAGTATTCCTCTCATTGATTACTTATAGTGTGTTAAATAGTCACATTATAAAACTTGAAGGACAGAACCATAGATACCTGCAGACTACAAATAACCCCCAAATAAAATATTTCTTCACAAATCTTTGATGTCTGGCTATGGCAAGAAGGCAATATGAATTGATGGGCTCATTTATCTCTACCTCTTCAGAGACCACTTCATATTTTTCACTGACTACATTAATACAGTCTGCATGTTTGACTATGAATAGTCACTGCTATGAGATACCTTTCAACATCCCAGAACAGTTTAATATTATCAAGGTTACAGCTGTACTTCCTCATAAATAATTCATTTAAAATGCATTTTTTAATTAAAAAAATAGGTCATATGATTCATTTTGCAGTCCTATGGGTCGTCAGTAGATCATCTGGGGATGATTCATTAATACCTTCTCTAGAATTTGCAGTCTGCTATCCCACATTTGTTCATAAATGAACTGAGTAATACTGCCTACGACTCCCAGGCTTTCATTGCAAAATGCACGGAGACACCTTTGACTAACACCTCCACGGATTTAAAAACAATATGGGTTCATCATATTCTAATATACAGATACCAGCCATGTGGTGCTTGGAAACCTTTGCGCATTTGTCAGGCTAAATTGTAGTCCAGACTTGCCAGCAAAGAAAATAGGGCATTATATTTCTACTTATATATAACATTTTGTGGAACTGTAAACTGACACAATAAAATAGAAAATAGTTTAGGATATCTGTGGTAACACATATCTATCCCTGAGCATGAGGTCTTTAGGGGGCATGATTTTAAAATGGAATAGTTATTGCAAAGCCTATTTTCAGAGATATTTGCCGCTCCTTTTTCAAGGATCACTGGATAATAGCCCATAACTTGACAGGTAAATAAGATTCTCCTGAAGTTTGGCATTTGAAAATGCACATAAACAGTTTAAGAAAGACTGTAGTTCCACATAGTCCACTCTAGGACCAGCAGCATAGTGGCCTCAATAGTTAATGCACCTTCAAAAGCACTAGTCATCCGGTCCATTAACTGACCTGCAGATTCGATCCTTATACACACCCTTTTCCTTTGCAGAGAAAAAGCTCAGTTCAAGTTCACAGATTGCACACTTCAATTTATCTTGCAAAGTGACTTGGTTTAGGCACTATGGACCATACTATTAACTGTGCCTTTCTTCACCTGTGTTATTAAACTCTCCCTCCCTCTGGCTCTTCAATCTCAACATGTGAACACAGCCAAGACTGTCTCTTCTTGAATCTTTAATTGTGAAAATGAAACCATTCCTTGACTATCTCTCTTTACTAACTATATCACTTTCTCTTCTTTCTTTTTAACACAAATGATCTAGACTTCCTCACACACTCCTCAGCTTAAAGCAAACTTCCATACTACATCACTCCAGAGAAATTGCTCTCATTAAGGACACTAATGATAAGGGGTTTTGTTGTTTGTTTTTTCCCTCTTGTCAGAAAGTCTTTTAATGTATCTAAACATTCCAGAAAAATGGATTCTGTTATAGCTTCACATGTCAAAAATTTGTTTATTAAAAAATGCTAAGTATGATAGCTAACTCAAATGCTACTTAACAATGCTTTAAAAATGTTTTTATTTATTTTTAATTGTCTTTTCTTTTTTAAAGAGGGTGGGGTGGGGTATGGGGTGTATGGGAAACTAATGATAAATTTTAAAGTTGACTGAACATTTAGTGGTATTTCTTTTTTCCCGTTGTCAGTACTTGATACTATGGCTCAGCCCTTGCTTATATAATACTACTAGCTCCTTCTGCCACTCTAAGCAGCTCTTTTTTTTTTTTTTTTTGTCTTTTTTGAATTTTTAAAAGCATCTGTGGTCCCAAAGCTTTAATTCTTTTTTTTTAGTCAGTATATTTCTCGGGTGGATAATATATTCAAATCCTTTCTCCCAAAATAAATTGGAGTTGTTAGGTCCCAAGGACATATCTCCAAACCATAGACTATGCTAAGAGTTCAATCCATTCATCCCATGCTTACTGAAGATCTCCACAGAGCATGTTCAACACCTATCAAATGCAGTGTTCAAAGTAATAATCATCATTTCCTCAAACTATTTTTCTTCATCTTTCAATAAATGGCATTGCCATGGATGCTCACCCAAACTGTAGGAAATATAAAGCTGTATTTAATTATTGTCCAAGTAGTTAAACTATGCTGGTTTCTACTTCCTCCAAATATAGGTGTGCCACCTGTCACCCTCCTATACCCAGGAATCCTGTCAGGTGACCAGGGATCTAGCCCTTCTCTTGAGGCTTATGGAAAATGGTAAGATTGTAGACAAATTTCTTAAGGGCTAAATTAGGCAGAGACAAGGAACCCCTTAATTTCATCAAGAGATGTAGATGGGCTTAAGTTCTTCTGTGGGGGTAATTAATCAGTGCTGGCTCCTGACCATGGGAAGATTTCATCAGGCACCAATGAAAAGGGCAGCCAATGAAGATCTGGGGACAGGGGACAGTAGTAAATGATGTTTCAACTTCCAAATTGCTTCAGACAACTGAAAGAAGGGTTGCTGTCCATGATATTTCCAATATGTTCCTTTCATCTCTAGCTATAGCTCTGGTAAATTCTTATAACTCTCTTCCCTGCTTTCAGTTACTCTTTTCCCCCAATTGCAAGTGGAAAACTAAAGTCAAACAAATATTTACACTTCTTCTATTATCTTTCACACTCCTCCATGGATAAATGAATACAAAATTGACTATCCGCTAGAATTGGGGAAAAGGAAAATAATAGAAGGGAGATCAGTAATATTTCAGAAGTAATTTTCCTCCACACTACTGAAAAGAATAATCCTAAACTTTTTTCCCTCTTCAATTATGATTTTCCCTTTTCACTATTGAGTGCCAATTATCTACCAACTTCTAGATCTTTTCCTCATCACTAATGGCATTAGCAGTGTTCACCTTCACCCCAACTACTAAACTAACATCACCCCAGGCAATTTAATCATCCACATGAGTAACTTAACTTTAGGACATTCTCCAACCAAAGACACAACAAAACAGAGAAATAATCTAGCCTGAGTATTAGGCAGGGCCATCTCTGAAAGCAGAATCAAAATTCATTAATATTCTGCTATTGAAATCAGAAACTCTGCAAGTAGTCCAAAGTGTTTGTCCTAGCCAAAATATTGCCCTAGATGCTACCCATTAGAAGATGGGTGAGTATTTGTTGATACAACATTAAATGCAATACCATTTAGTAAGACCAAATTTGGTTTCCTGAATCTAGTACAACACCAGTGGTCTGAAAGAATGTTGCATTCCTCAAAATCTGTAGGTCACTGGATTTTATCTCCACTTAGATTTATATCTCCAACTTTTTTCACTTGGTCATGGACAGTAAATTCTGGTACCAGCTCTTTTACCCATTCCTGTTCATTCCATCAACACAACCATCCTTCTTATTGAACACTTGTATTGCCTCAAGTTCTCAAATAATCTGATGTTCCATCATAGTCTCCTTTTTGTTTCTTAGTATAGGTTGATACTTTTTTACTCTTCCAGTTTTCCTGTACTTGACTATAAACTTCACCCACAGATGGAAGAGAAACCATGGAACACATTAACCTGCTATTTGAAAATATTTCTACAATGATATCTTAATCCAGCTCCTTAGACTGCTCAGCCACACTACCCAACTCTATAGTGATATCTATTACTGCTGACAATACTAGTCTACCTCTTCCCCAAGAAGAATTTATAACTCACCACATTTCTTTACCTTCATTACAACTATGGCTTCTATCACTGCTTCTTCAATCCCAAAAGATACTCAGCAGATAGAAAGTATGATCTACCTAGAGAGAGCTTTAAGCCACACCAGATTGCCATTTCATGAAATGTGTTGATCAAAACTCCAGCTGAGAGAATTGAAATCAGAAACATTTTCTGGTTCAACTCTGTGTTCATATAAATCATCCATGCACAGTGGAGAGCAGAGGACCTCACCTTTTCTCAGCCATAGATAAAATTGTACCTATGATGTTATGGCTCCTGTTGTTCTCCACCTTACACTGCACTTTGCTGTATCTGAGCCACCAACGACATGTCTTTCCTCCACCCCTATAATCAAATCCAAGATTAGAAACTGAAAAGTGTAGCAAGATAAGTTCGTGACTTTAGTAGTACCACCTCATCTCTGGTGTCTGCTGCACTCTTTAAAGCTGACAGTTTATTTCTCACCTTAAGAATCAATTTTCAACCCAGGAATATGTAGGAATATATTTCCTAAAGAGAATCAAAAGTAAAAATACCTTCAGATAGATAGCTCCAGAAAAAAAATTTAGAGTCAAGTCCAAGGTTGTAACTTTAAGAACTCAAAGTATACTGCATTTATAACAAAGGAATCACTGAAATGACCACCTCAGGAAATGACACCAAGATTCACAGCCCACTCTCTGTTATGAGTCATGCCAGTCTCTGTAGCTTTGGCTTTTTACCTGTATTTACCCTTTTCTTCATTTTACTCTTTGTTTCGTGACATTTTTGGAAAGTCTGTCCCTGTCCAGGTTGTGGTTCTGCTGCTCCCCTGAATTTTGCTTCTTGAGTTAATCTGGCTAGATTAAATGTGAGGCAGACATCCCCTTTTCTCACATTCACCAAAAAGAAAAGCCTCTATATAGGAGAATACAGTTGGGGCTTAAAAGTCATCAAGTTAGTTTATTCCCTGAAAAGAACCTCCATTTCATGAATTTCAAAATGGAGTCTCTCAGAAGTTAAGCAGTTGGCCCAGGAACACAAATAAGACAGGGAAAAAAAAAAAGAATAACTCATGTCATTCTGTATTACACTGACCTAGATTTAGAGGATATGTTTATAAATTCTGAATATTATACAAATCTGCTAATTTTGTATTGGATGATAGAAGCCTCAGTAAGGAATTCAAAGATGAAACGAGAAGATGGAAATTAATATCAACATATACTCATTTTTAATCAAAATAAATACCAGCACATATATGAGACTGGAATGGAGAGAAGAATGTAACACTCCAAGAACTCTGAACTTGCCTAATAAAAATAACATTATGGTGAAACCTGGAATGTTTCCAAAGCCAAAACAACCTAATTTATTTAAAGAAAAACATTGAGAAGTATAGAAATAGCAATCATTATCAATATAGTGGTTCAGAGAGACAAAACTTGATAGTGTGCATCCATCATTTCAGAGAGGAGAGAACATTGAAATCTGGGGGACATGATGATCTTATTTATCTGGGAACTATACTCTTATTACTCAGAAGGGATTATTCATTAGACTTTGGTTGAATTATCTATCAGGATTTTCTTTCTCCCTATATTCCAGATCTAAGTTGACCAACTTTCTGATATTTAATCTAGTGTTCTTTATGTCATAATTCCAGAAAAGTAGATACCTTCATTAGAAGATGGATTTAGTCTAGTCTAGATTTCTTCCAGAAAAGTATAATACTCATTGTAAATGAAGAAACTGGCTTTCCATATGTTACAGCCATCTTTGGCACTTAATAATATGAATCCAACCAACTCTGTAGTGCTGAAAATATTGTGTTTCTGGATTTTCAAATTTGAAAATCAAAGATTTTTGAATTGTGGTGAAAACATTTAAATGTCACTCTCTCTGTCCTAACACAAATTTGGTAGCCATTCTTTGGCAAACACGTCAATCTTGGTAGACCATATGAAAAATAAGATAACAGATCTAGAGTCAACGAAATTCACGTAAAGAAGTTCTCTCAAATGAGTCATAGTGAAATTTTAGTTAGTGAAATATAAAGTGATTAAAATATAGTACTAAGGAAAAAAGAATAGCCATAAGAAAGTCCATGTGTGGATCCCAAAATTGCTCTGTTTAGCATTTAAAAGAAAATTATGGTTACTATGATAGTGATTGTAGACATTAGAAGGGTCATTAAATGTGAAAGGGGATTGAACCAAGTGCTACAAATGAAAATAAGAGGGAAATAGAGTTTACCTTCCTAAGCAAAATGATCTGCCTTGTACAATGGGAGTTTCCAAAATGTGAGACAAGCTAAAGGCCATCTTCAGAGTTAATTTACAGAATTCCTATATTGAATGAGATTTGTACTAAATGACTTCTAAGTGACACCCCAAGTTTGAAAATCTTAAGCTTAGCATGCGTAATGGAGAACAAGGTCAGGAATCTATGTATTCTGGTTCTTGGTCCAATCTTTCCATTATTTTCTCTTCTTGTCATCAGCATCTCTGCTTTTCTAACTGGAGAAGACAATTATTTATTAATCAGCTCGTTTGCTTATTATACATTCCTTTCCATACGTATGCTCTTATTCCTTAGTTTCATAAACAAAGGCAACACCTTCAAACATCATCAAGTTGTTCTACACAAAAACAATCACTTGCATGCCAGGTAAGGAAAACACCCCTATGTATATGTATTTTCTTTTCTTAGTTATATGCTGCAGTGTTCCATGGCTAGTAAATGTATGTTTAAAAACCTACTCACATGAAGTATTAGGCAGGCAATACTAACTATTCACTCAAGGATTCTTTATTAATCTTCCACAAGCAACTTCCATTCCTGATACAGCAATTAGGGGATAGGGGGATAATACATTAATCACACACTCAGGAGAAAATAGCTTATGTAGTCTATTGTTCTGTGTGTATTGAACTAAACATTGAAATACAAAAATGTTTATTGTAAAGTACTCTTCCCCATGCAAATGAAGAAAAAGGGACATAAACTTAGCATTTTAATTTCTGAAGAATTCCATTGTATTTTGAAATTGTCTTTTTATTATCATCACTTCATGATGCACAAATCGTGGGTTCTCGAATGACAGACTAATAGAGAGGGAGAACTAATCATGGAGGCATAAGCAATTAAAGAACAGAGCCAGGGTTAATGAGACCCAATTAACTGAATGTAAGGCATGCCAGTATAACATATTCAACTAAATCCAAAGAATTGAAAGCAAGAATAATAATAACACAAATGATATATATGATTTGGGCATTTGTTAACAAATTACATCATAATAAGCCTGTTTCTTTTTAATGGCCACAAGTGTCATTTAATTTTTAGATTCCATCAAGAAAATTAAAGACAATATTAGTCTTTAAAGCTTTTATGTATACCTTGCCTTTTAATTTAGTATCTTTTCACTATCTACTTCATGTGTTTATTTGACTTGAAATTCATTAGGTTTGTTGTAATATTAGCTCTATTGTTTTTTAATTCAAGGAATAATATATGTGTTTATTTAAGCTACTATAATGAAATAATTTCTTGAATTTCTTTGTTTTGGGATTTTAATTATCCAATTTATTATAAAGGTATCATTTTGTTTAAAATTTTTTTCTAAATGCATGTCATGTTTTAAGATTGAGGGGGCAATGGGTTACTTGGCTCTAATATCCAAAAACTTAGTTACTTACGTATTTACTTATTTGTTTATTTATTTATTTTGCTGCTATTGTATAGAGAAAAACACTGAAAATGTTTACTAGTATGATCTCCCATTAATACACAGTAATCAATAACTAGGGCTGCTATTGAATTTTCTAAAAAATAGCATTCAGATTTGTCCAAACACTGTTCTTTGTTTTGTTTCTTCTTTTGGCATTTGTAGTTTAAGTTGTGTATCCCAGATAAAAACAAGTTTGTAGTTTTAATCTGCCTTCTTGTGGCTATGAACCCATTGTAAATATGACCTCTTGAAGATGTTAAGGTGTGGCCCAAATGATTGAGGGTGGATCATAATCTGGATTATTGGAGGCCTTATGAAGAGGACCCAGAAGCCATGGAAGCCAGGAAAAAGAGGACATCACCATGTGATGGGAGGCAGAGATCAAAGCCAAAGAAGCCCTATGATTGCCAGGAGCCAGCTCCGCAATAATACACAATGTTTGCCAGCACCACAACACGACAGACTGACACCTTGCTGACACCTTGATTTTGGACTTCTCACCTCAAAACTGTGAATCAATGAATTCCTGTTGTTCAATAGGAGAAACAGAGAGAGACTAAGAGGTGAGGAATTTTTTTGTCTGTCTTTTGTTTATTATTATTGAAATAATGTAATTACTTTAATAATGATTAACGTGTTGTATGTACACCTATGTGATTATACAAAATATTATTGATTGTACACATTGGATAAATTGTATGTCTTATTAATATGTATCCATAAAGTTGATTTGTTTAAAAATATATAAATAAATAAAATAAATTCCTGTTGTTTAAACCAAAACCAGTTTGTGTGAGTTATGACAATACCTCAGGCAAACTAAGACAGTATTTCACTGCCATTGCAATCTTTGGGCAAGAGAAGATAACCTACCTTCAGAGTATTCATAACCTCAAAACTGTCCTCTATGACAAACACAAATACCCAGCCTAAGCCACTGCCCAGCCACCACTCCACCATCCCAGGCTAAGATAGATAGCTGCCACCCTGCAAGTTTGAGTCAATTGCCCATGTAGAGATCCTACCCCTAACTCCAGCTCTCCTTCCACCAACTTCCAATCTGGGAGAGCAGCAAATGTGCACACAATCCTGTTGGTGTTTGGGTGGGGAACAGAGCAGATAAGTGAAAGATAAAAGCAGTCTTTGTGAAAAGTAAATTTTCAATGGAATATAGGAGGGGTGGGTAGTGTGGTAGCAGTGGTGTAGGTAGAGATAACCAGCACAAATAACTAGTAGGGGAGTATGAAGAGTAGATATAGAAGAATTATCATCTCTGCCTTGATTTAGCTTATTATCTTTTTGCAAGACAGAACTAAGCATGTGAAATCATTTCCTCTCTTCTCTGGAATTAGCTGGACAGTTTTCCTCTCTTGCAGTGGCTCATTTTGTCATGCAACAAGAACCAATAAGAACAATACACAAATATATTAATGTACTAAAATGTATGGATGAGACTTTGCAGGCCATTGTAAATGTAAAATACTTCCCTGATCACGTGGATCCTTATCATAGATACTAAATGCAATGGGGGGAAAAAATAAACCAACAAACAAACAAACAAACAAACAAACAAACAAAACAAAGCCAGGACAAAAACAAAACAAAACCAGAAACCCAAAAAACAAAAAAACAATTAAAGAATAAACCAGTAAAGGAGTAAGAGCATCAGAACAGACAGACACTCTATTATGGAATATAAACCTTTTTAGAGCTTCAGGCATTAGCCTGGTGATTTCCCCTTGTATGTATGTGTTTAGGAGAAAGGAATGAAGAAGCAGTTCAATTTTAAGGTTACAAAAACAAGGCAAGGGGTAGATACACAGAAGCGCCCATGTTGGAAGCTGCTTCTGCTGACAGTGCTGTTGTTAGAATGTAAAGGGATAACAGAATAAATCAGCATGAGAACAGCAGTCTTGTCCACAATGCCAGTATAGAAGAATAGCCTTGGTTTGTGAATAAAGGTTGTTTGTGTTCCTGGCTCAGCTTCCCTTTGTCTGCTACCTGACTCAGCCCACATTTACCTGCCGGCTGTCGCCTTTTAGATAGAATATCCTTTGGCAATGCTCAGCCATGTAGCATTACCCAAGGTTCTGTTACAGGGTCCATTTCCCAGGTTTGAACAAAATGCTTAATAATCTAAAGACACAGGTGGGTGGTTTAATCAGGCATTCGGTTTGTACAGGAAACCATCCCCATAGGGCCTGAGGCTGCCCCTCTTACTCCTGCCCCTTAAGGGCACATTGGGGCAACTGTAGTGACATCCTGTCTGGAAAACCATTCAACTAACATAATGTAAGAAGAGGATCATTTTAGCGACATTATCCTGTGGGAAGGCCACATTGTTTTTACCCCAGTCAAGATGTTTACCAGTTTGTTTTTGCTAGTTATCTAAACCTAGAATTTGAACAGGTATTGGATATTCTATTGTAAGGCATTTTCTTCACATGTGGAGGGTATTGAGAAACTTTGTAGCAGGAATGTAATCAGATCTGGTCTTGTACTTAGTTGAGATCCAGTATTTGTAGAGAAGGTCAAAAGGTGATATTCTTAAGTGGTACTCTACAGGCGGCCGAGAAGCCCTACATAAGTGTTATAGATCTCTTTCTCAGAGCCACAAAGAATAAAACAGTTTGCTACTGACACTACTTGTAGACCTTAGTTTAGTTCAAAATGTGATGATATTCTGTAAACCTATAACCTCTGTAATAAAAAAATCATATTAAAAATGATGTTATATTGACATCATGTCCTAACTAAGAGGAACCCTGGATCTCTTCTTTGTGCATAATTTGATGTAATTACAATTTGCAATAATGTCATTTGCAGACTTGGAGGCAAGTAAAAAAATTACTTTTACATGAGAAAAGTCAATGAGAAATTTTAATTGTTCATATAACATAATTATATACTGTATTTTGGAATAATATTTTTAGACATTCATTTATTAAAAATGAACAAATTATAAAATCTGGATTTGTGCCTATTTTATTGAAGAAGAAACAGACTCAGTTATATTTGAAATTAACTATCATAGCAATAAAGCCATAAAAATATGATGATCTGCTATTTTTCAAGCCGTTTGTTTAAACACCATTTAATCTTTTTAAAAAATAATTTCATTTCAACTTCAAAAAAATCAAATAACAGACAAAAGGCAGCCTAACAAATTATGGAAACATTGCTTTAAAAATCCATTTAACTGTAATAGAACAAAGCTAATAGTCCTAATGTATAGAACATTTAAAAATATTTGGAGGAAATTTTAACTATGGATTATTATTCATGCATTGTTGTGCTGGTTTGGGTCTTTTGTGGACCCCAGAAAACTATATTCTTAGCAATCCCGTTCCTGTGCATGTAAACCTATTGTATGTGAGATCCTTGGATTAGATCACTTCAGGTAAGGGCCTTTGATAAGATTGCAGGACCTGTGTGGGTACTGATCCTCTTACTGGAGTCCTTCATAAATGGAGGACTAAAAGCAGAGACACACAGAAACAAGTGGCAAAGGCAGGGAATAATCAAAACACTGTGATCAATGGAACACAAAGGCTGAGGAAGCAACTTCAGCCATAAGCTAAAAAGAGGAGACCAGGAGGAGTAGGGAGAGATGAACCCTGTGGCCTGATCACCCACAGCTGAGTTTGGAGACAAGGTGAGCCTAGAGAAGACGGCAGAGACTGGCCACTATTTTGCCTCGTCATGAAAGGAGTCCAAGATCTCCAGCTGCCGACTTTTGGTTAACAGCATCTGTGATGATGTCTTGATTTGGACATTTTCACAGCCTCATAACTCTGTTTAAACTAGTAAATTCCCATCATAAAAGCAAACCCATTTATGATACATTGCATTGGTAGCCTTTAGAAACTAAGGCATTTGTATTCAGAAAACATGAAATATAGAGTATCTAGCACATTATAATACCTTCATTTGGAAGACCACATATCCTAGAAATATTGGAAAATATAACAAATATCCTTTAAATGGATAGTTGAGCTTACTAATATGTTAGGCAAATCCACAGGGACCAGGGGAAAAAAATATTGAATGATGAATGAGGTTGCTAGAACTGGAAAACAACTCTAGCCTTTGCAGGTATCACTTAACATTACCCTCACCTTTGTCAATAGTCCTGCATTAAACTTTCTTGGATTACCTTGTTTAAGATTTCTGTTTCCTACTAGGACTACTATTGATAGAATTAATTATTAAATGAATACTTAATAGAAACTCTTTCACTTGTAAGTCTTTAATGCTGGAATATTTAAAAATGCACATTTTAGGATGAATGGATTTTCAGAAATAAATTAACTGTAGTTTGATTAGTTTATTATTTTCATTTTTTCTTAACTAGATTGTAAATAATAAAAATAATACACAATGAAATTTTTGTATAATCTCACTCATAGTAAAAAAGAAAACTTTCAACAGATAACCAGAAGTTTCAGGTGTTTAATTAACAGATAATAATGATCTACTATTTTGAATAAAAGTATGGACAATCTATATGTGTACATGTGATTTTTTCATTTTGTTTTTCTTTGTTTTGTTTCCTTCCCAGCACAGATGTGGATAATGTTATGTCCAGCTGAGTCTAGGAATGCTATTGATCGCATTCCTATAAAGAGAGGAAGTGATACTGTACCCAAGGCTATGTCCAAGGTTATAATATTGTAACAAGGAGAAATTGTCCTATCTAGGAGCATTGGAGGATATTTTGGGGAAATGGGGACAAAAACGTGGAACTTGTCAATTAGCTCTGTATAAATGAGAAATAAAATTTTCTTAAAGCTAATGAATGCTTATGCTCTCTGAAGGGAGAAACTAAAACTTTTTTCATCTTTTTAAAATTTCACCCATGAATTAACACACATCTGAACCCACATATCCCTCTTTCTTGGTGTGGGACTATGTAAAATGCAGGAACAAAAGTGCTCCTGTCATATCACCCTTATGCAAAACAGATGGTATCCACCTTACTGAAACAATACCCCTTGTAGGTATCATGCTCAATAAAATGTTTGTTCTCCAAAACTCAGAATGAATTAGAGAGAGAAAGGAATAAATCCGTACTTTTTAGAACTACATTTATATTGAAATTTAAACACCCAAGTGAAAGAGATTTACATAAAAGAATATGACCTGCATGATATAATGTACATGAGTGAAAATTGCTTCTCAGCTCTTCATAAAATTTTAGCTTGACTGGCAGGTACAAAGTAAAAACAATATGCATGTTCTGCTTTCATTTAGATTTTCACTCTCCCATGTCACATTGTATTATATATATTTTTAATATTTTACCACAGCAATAATACTTCAAAATATATTAGTGCTAAGCCCTTATGTGATATAAACACATGTACGCTAGAAGACAAAATTCTTGCCTTAACCCTTCATCTAACCTGGTGTAAAATAATGGCATTTTCCACCTTTATAAAAAAAATATAAAATAGTGTTTTTGTACATTACACACATGCAAAGACACACACAAGTACACACACATCACAGGTATAATGCAGCTATTCATATAGTCTAAACTAATGAAATTTTAGGAAATACTTTGTTACTCTAAGTAATAAAGTTAATTTTGATATGTCAACTCCATAAATATTTATTAAGTGCCTAATACATGCAAGGCAATATACTAGAGAGGAAAGGAAATGGAAAAAAGTTTTGCATAGTATAATAGAAAGGAACAAATGTAAAATATAAAAGGAAAATTTTCATATCATATGTTAAGTTTAAAAATAGATGTAGATAGAGGGGTGTATGTGAACACAGAAGAGTTTTTATATTATTTGCCAAACTGTCATATAAAGCACACCTAAGGTGTTTCAAAACCAGAAAAATAATGCCTGCTACACTAAAATGACATGTCCAAGCTTTTATAACTCTAACCCTGTAACTTATTTAGCAACTCTCTAAGCATGAGGATTTAACAAAAATATCCATTTCTTGAACACATTAACCCCCTAGGGTCGACATCTAGAATTATTTTCAATGATTTATAAAATAAGCTCTTTTGTTACCTCATCATTATTTTAACAAGCAGATGCAATTTTCATGGTTGATAAATGGATATATCACTTCACAGAATATTGTGATATTGAAACAGGTTGCTTACAGCAAAAATGTCCATAAGAGACTATTGGAATAATTAAGATAGGGGAAAAAGATAAAGCCCTAAACTAGGGAAGGAAAAAATTGGGTGGAGTCCGGCTGATATAATTATTGATAATAATGTTGGTAGGACATGCTCTATGGCTGGATGTGTTTATGAGGTGAAGGGTATGGAATGACTCCCAATTTCTGTCTTGGTGGACTACAATGGGTGGTAGTGAAGAATGCAGATAGCAGTTTTAGACACACTGAGGTCAAGGTGCAGTGGGATATCTATATATTGCAAGTGAACTAAATCGCAGAAAGATCAAAGCTCAAGATGCAGCTGAAGTCAAGTACATGCAGATGATTATTAAAACCATAAAGGTGGATGAGATCATCTATAGAGCAATACTGAAAGGCAAAGAAGGAACTCAAAGTAATATAATTTAAGGAACAAATGGGTGGGAGAGTATTCCCATCTATCACAATACCCTCTTTTTCACAACTAACTGAGCCTCTTATTACTAACCTAATCAGTTAGTCCCAATGGAAGGGGAGAGAAACAGGAGGAAAACATTGTAGAGATACATAGAAAACCTAGAGGGAATATTACTAGGGAAGCCAAATGAATAGATTTTTTTCAGAAACAAATCTGCATTATCCCTTGAAGTAAGGACATTCAGCAATGTCAAGGACTAAAAAGGGACTATAAACATCTATTCCCAAGAATAGAAGACTAGAGAATGTAGACCAACAACTTCTTTTGAGGGAGAACCAAAAATGAATAAATAAATAAATAATAAAATAAAGCTGGGTAAAATGAAAAAAAAAAGTAGTCATCAGCGATCTAACTATATAGAATAAAAGATACAGAAATTAAATAGGGATAATTTTGTTCACTGACTTTACCTACTTTTGGTGAATTGTAAATAAAATATACAGTTCACAAGATTCCTTCTGTTAAAAAAAAAAGAATATTTTGAGATAAGGCATGAGAGATTTGAGAATTGAAGAAAAAAAACTCAGACTGATATTTTGCCATGAAAATCGTGTGAAATATTGGCACTATTCAGTCCTTTTCTAAGGTACTTCTCCATTTGTTTCTCTGAAGATAAGTGTAAATCTGAAAGAGGAAACTTCAGAAAGAAATCGTCTACGGGAAGGAAAAATCCCCATTGTTTATTTTCAGCAACGGTTGTCAACAACATCAACTCTTGAAATGTTTCCAAAACGTTTTACTCCTTTTGGTTGTTCTTCTGTATCAAAAGAATTATCTTTCCAAGGGGACTCTTTGATAGAGAGCGGATATAAGGACAAAATATAACACATATGGAAAGGTGAGGTCTGAGTGTAATATAGTGAAGGAGCCCAGGCTCTGGATAAACATAAAGTTGTTATTTTCCCATTCAATGTTCACACATGAAATTCAGTCTCTGACAAGAATGTTATTTTGTTGCATTAAGCAATATGTTTTCCAGATACCTTGTTTCTCCAATTTAGTTTTTTGTAACAAATAGAATTACTGGTAAAGGTAGTATTTTTAAGAAAAGTTTGGTTGTGATGTCATAACTTCCCCCAGTAGCTTACATTAATGATTGTAAGGCAAATTTACTTAGGAAACCAATTTTAAGAATGCAGACGAAATTAATTTCAGCATTTAAAAGGAAAACAATTTGGCGGGCATATTTGAAAGGTGAAATTATTTACACAATATCAAATAACCACTTTAAATGATGGGAAGTAAAAAGTATGGGGAAAACATATCAGTAAAATTTTATTTATTATTCAGAATTTTTAAATGTCATATTTATTAATTTGCAGTTTTGTACGCAGAGTATAAACTGATATGTGGTAAAATGAATAGATCAAAGCCTATTCAAAATGTGCACTCTTTTCACTTCAGTTCATCCTCACCTATGGTTTTAATCATCATTTATAAACCTACATTCTCCATTCTCTACCTCTTCATTAGCTATTTAAATCTTCCACTTGCTTATCTCAAAGACACCTCAGACTTCTAAAATCAAACTTACGAACTTGCCACATGATCTGACCCTTATCCACATGCAACAGTTTCTGTGAATGACACAGCCTTACATCCAGTTTATCAAGTCAGAAATCAGGGAATCCTCTGACATAACTCTTCTCTTTGTTAATAAGGTATTATTGCCATATACATCCTTTAATTCATAAGCTATTGGTGATTTGGAATTCTGTTTTGGATATATGTAAACAGTAAGACAATTCTACGTCAATGCCCACTGCCAAGCCTACACTAAACCTCCTTTCTCTGTTGCCCTCACTCCATCTCTCCCTTCTCTCTTTTTCTCTTTCTCTCTTTCTCTCTTTTTCTTTCTTTCTTTCTTTCTTTCTTTCTTTCTTTCTTTCTTTCTTTCTTTCTTTCTTTCTTTCTTTCTTTCTTTCTTTCTTTCTTTCTTTCTTTCTTTCCTTTTTAAACTTTCAGTTGGAAGGAATTATTTTAGTAGTGTTTTGTTTTGTTTTTGTGTGTGTGTATGATGCATCAATTCACTCACTAACTTATGTATCATTTAACTGATATTTATTGAATGTATAATCTACTTTGTAGGTTGCACTATGCTAGGGGATTGATGTCTCAACATAAATTATGTCAATTCCCCAACATAATTGTATGCAATTGTTTGAAACTGTTTTAGAGCTATGGCTGAACTGGCTTGAAGGTAAGATAAATGTGAATACACACACTGCATGGTTTTTAGGTGTTCCATGGATTGCCCGTCAATTGTGTTTGAACTGTCTTTCTAATGACATTATGAATCCATTCATTTACAATCTTAATAATAACAACTGTATAGCCAGCCCTGTGTTAGGACTAGAATTCAAAGATGAAAACAACCCTATTTATATTTATACTACTGTTTAGGGAAAACCACATGCAAAAGTATATGTAAGGAAACTAAGATGTTAACTGTGCTGTGATAGAATGGGCAATGCAAATAGGAGTCATAAATTCCCTAGAGGGAGAGGAACTGGAAACATTTCGTAGTATAACAACATAGTTCTTCTAATTATTTTTGCAGTTATTAAGGAGTACTATCACAATACCCTCTTTTTCACAACTAACTGAGTCTCCTATTACTAACCTAATCAGTTAGGGTAGGTATATAATGTTCTTAAAAGCTTTCCTCACATTACCTAAAGAATCAGTTGAAGGAAAGGTTCTCACCTGGTTACAGTAAGTACTTTGGTGGGATCAGAAATTAGTATCTACATTTAATCTGCTCTGAATGGTTCCCATAAATAATACTATTGTTATTATTACTATAATAAAATATTATTATCAGTATCATTATTATTACCCGGAATGAAAATTATCTAAAATAAGAATTTAATTCCTTTCTATAAAACTACCATAGAGGAATACATTGAAATCAGGGAATTCCTTGTCATTGTTATGATGGTCAGAAACATGGAAGTTGTGCTGGCACAGGAAAAAATGAAATTCAGGATTCAAAGTAAAGTGGAAAAATAGGAACTAATCTAAAAGTGTCTGGCTGCTAAGATGACATTAGCCATGCAGGAGAATAAATATGGGTTGTCTAAGCAAAGATTAAAATATCTGAATCAGTGTTAAGAGGGGTAGGGTAATCACTCAAAATCAGATTTAACAAGTTCAAGAGAATAGAACAAAATTTCATCAAAACACAGGAAATACCTCAGCAACCTGTCTATTAAGTTTAAAACAAAGTTTCATCATTATGGACAAATCATTTGCCTCCCCATTAGGTCCTGACATATCTTGTCTTCATATAAATTCAGAAAACTTTCTAGACATATTACTCATAAAGTGGCTTGGCAAAATAGTATGAATTTCCAAATTTTAGACATGTAAACAAAAAATGACATATATCCAGATGTTTTCCTTAATGCTAATAATCCAATATTTGATTAGCCATGATTAGTATGGCTATTTGATAATAGTTAAAATCAGAAGAGATATTAAAGATCATTTAGTAACATTCCCCCATTTAACTAATGATAAAACTTAGACCCAGAAAGGTTAAGCAACATTTGAAAGTCAACACATTTGCTTAATGTTAAATCCACAATTAAACTCTTAATATCTTAACTTTCAGGCTGGTATGCTTTTCCAATATACTGCCATGAATACAAACACAGCACAGAAAAGTAATATATAAACAACCTTGCATTAAAAAGTAATTATACCAGTGATTAAAAATATTTTAATTAATTGATTTGTGTAAACACATATGAATGCATTGTGTTATATTTAATTAGTCCATAAAACCCTATTGGGAAAAATACACAAAAAAACTAATAAGCTTTATTCAACAAACTTTACAGAAATTGTCATTTTACTTGACTGCATCCCAAATAAAGCTTTCCACTACACATTTGTTTTAATCAGAGAAACACCTTCCTGAGAAATGTCCTAAAAATGCCCTAAAATAATTTTTCACAGTACAAAATTTTAAAAGCAGAATAGAAAATTATGATGAAGAGAGATGTAAGGCTTCAATCCATCAAAGGAAAGAATTGTGTTCTTCAAGTACTCAGAGTTTGAAGGGAAAAAAATATGAATAAGTAGAGAGGCATTACAAGCAAACCTCATCTCTTAACTTGCTGTCATCTCATATCTCCTAAGATATGACCCCCCTCAGCAGCAAGCAGCTCTCAAAAAGGCAGACAAAGAGGGCAAAAAGATCAGCAGTGCAGCCCTCCTCTACCTTGACAGGTGAATGTAAGTGGCACTTCTAATGCTGTTACTAATTTATTAAGTATTCCAA
Source organism: Dasypus novemcinctus (assembly GCF_030445035.2). Classification (NCBI taxonomy): domain Eukaryota; kingdom Metazoa; phylum Chordata; class Mammalia; order Cingulata; family Dasypodidae; genus Dasypus; species Dasypus novemcinctus. Next base: position 65,885,924 of record NC_080683.1, on the reverse strand, counting down.
AGTTAGAATTTAATCGGAATATTTTTGTCACATTATCCATCATCAACTTAGAAGAGATGGAATTTTCTTAAACAGCCGTGCAAAGCAGTGCCTTAGGCAAGCTTTTAGTCATTTCAGTTTGTCACAATGGACTGGTTCCATTTTAATGATTTAGTTAATTGTGTGACAAGCTATGAAAAATGGGAGTGACCCAATGCCTAGTCCAAGGAATATGCCGAGGTCTAACAGCTAAGTTACTGAGAACAGCTCTCATTTGCAAATGAAAAAAAAAAAAAAGGAAGTTTGTTTCTACTTTTTACTTTATAAAATTCAGATTTCATATGTTAAGCAAAAGTTGTTAAAGAATAGCAGTTCATTTATATAAAGACGAGGGGAATATAAAAAAGACACTTACAGTTTAAATGATTGAGTCAAATAAGACACAATTTAAATGAAAGATAATTAGTATTGAAAATGTAATGATCCACTTGATGATGAGAAAAATAGAAGATGCAGAGAATTCCAGATAAAACCTCCCCATTTAAAAAATCACATTTATTATAACTTGCAAGAGACAAAACGTATCCAATAGTACTGTGTTATTTAAAATTCAACCTATAATGTAATTAAGGCATATTTAAATTATATAATATATATACTTTAAAATCATGGTAGAGTCAGAAATAAGGAACCTTTTATAAAAACTATGCATTGTAGAAACATCAATAGAATATAATATTCATGGAATGTTTCTCTACTCTGTTATGATTTTGCTTGAAAACGATATTGGTACAAACTCAGACTGTGTGCCCTGATCATTCTTTCTTTCAAAGCATTTAAATTTTTCACTCCTTCTTGGCAGAAAAATAATAAAGAAGAGAACTGACTCTAAAAATAACTAAAAATAAGGTTAATAACACACCTTCACATTCAAATCAAAATAGCATATTCAACTTTGTGGCATTTGAAAATAATACAAGATCCTGAGTCAGATAATCTGGTTTCAAATAATGGGTCAAAGAAGCTTATGCAGCTTCTCTAATCTGTTGTTTATGCATCTATCACGTTGGACTAATATTATTTAACTTTCCAGAATATGCTGAATAGAAAATGTTAATTTGCATAAAAGCAATATAATAGGTCTACCTCAATAAGGCTGTGTGTTATGCTAGTACAGAATAGGGATTTAAGAAGAGTAAAGAGCAAGATTTCAGGCATGTTGGAGATCGGGTAACAGAGGATCTTGAGTATATTACAACACTCTCCAGGTATTGTGAACTAAAGAGTGACCATTTAATGATTTATTTAGTGTAATAATGCACCACTCAGAAGGAAAAAAAAAATAGTTCCTCCTTACTGAAACCTCAAACTACACATTCTTTCCCTCTTTTTGTTGTCTTTTTTTTTTCAAAGATAAATAGATCACACAAAATGTTACATTAAAAAACCTAAGGGGTTCCCATATACCCCATGCTCCCCCCCCCCATATCAACATCCCCTTTCATCAGTAAGGCACATTCATTGCATTTGTTGAATACACCCTGGAACACTGCCATGCTGCATTGATCATAGATTACATTGTAGTTCACAGTCTCCCCCAGTCCATCCAATGGGTTATGACAGGATATACAATGTCCTCCAGTTTGTTGGACTTACCCAGGTCAGCTGACCAGGAGGTGAGGATGGTCAACCACCACATTAGGGAATTGAGAGTGTCTACAACTGCAAGCAGAAGAATTGCATCCATCAGCCATGTAGGATCTAAGCCTCCTCGATTTAGAGATGGAGTGGACATTGCTATACCAGGGTCCACAGGATGGAGTAATATAATATGGATTGGAGTGGACTTGCTGATATTCTACTATAGAAATATTGTGATTCTAGCATTGGAAGAAATTGTATCATTGATGTGGAGACATTTTTAATTAAAAACAAGTTATTTGATACAGGATTGGAATGGCAGGTAAATAGATTGGGTGAAGCATCACTTCTTTTGCTTCTCTATTTTTATAATGTTCTATGCTCCTAGCACTTTAAAACCATGTTCTAAAGACTTTGAAATGGAATAATAGATGAGCATTGAAATTCAATGTCGAAATACAGATAGTGACCTGGTCACAACAAACCAAATGCATAGGAATTCTGTAACAGGCAATATGTCATCAGTTTACAGTATATATTATACTCATAGATTGTAGTGCTGTCTAAAGGACTTTCCAAAACACTGAACAATAGACATGCACATTTTTTATCCAAATGATTCATATGAAAAGGAGAGTGAATGGTGGTATCTATTTATAGTTTCCTTTTTTAATTAATTTAATACATATTTTCAATTTTTAAAATTTCATACACAAAGATTTTTCACTTAAAAAATTTAAAATTCACTTTGGAAGAAAGACCTCATATTGTTTAACTTCAAACAGTGTGATTAGACTTATAAAGGTTTAAAGCTATATTACAAAATGAACATGTTCTTGAAAAAGTACAGACCTGTGTAACATCATTTTTATTTTTAGAGTTCACATTGTACTTCCCCTAGAATGAATTTAGCTATGTATACACAATGAATTAATTCATCAGACCATCCACATCAGCATGCAGAATCACAGTTTTCCTGAGTACTTGCAAAGGCTCTAGTTTCACTGTTAAAACAATATTGAAACTTAATTCATTAATTACTTTTAATATTGCAGAATTTTTCTTATCACTTATTTACACTGACTTCCCTTGCAAATTAATCCTAATAGCCAAAATGTGATCCACTTTTTTATTATCAATCAATTGACTATATCTCCAGAACCTTCCAGATGTGCTTGTTTATGCCTCATTTATACTTACTGAGGAATCATGTGTTTATGTACCAACTGGGGCATTAGTGTATAATTATTAATGATATTTCTGCATACTATTGCTTCTGCCCTGGCATCTGCTGAATGTTCAAGCCACCTTTAATAATATATTTATGAAATTTATAAGGAGAGCTTTGCTTATGGAGAATTTTGCATTTAAAATTTACTTATTTTTTAGGTAAAATCATTAAACTATTTAGTAAACATTTCCTTTAGCATTTATTTATGGGAGCCATATCTAAATTTACATAAGTTCACATATTGCATACAACTGTCCCATGTGCATCCCTTATATACAGAGTCAGGCTAGATAATGTCCAAGAACTTCCCAGATCAAAATATTGGATAATCAGCCTCAGAACAACCATCCTAGATCATTAGCACAGAACTACTTCTCAAACATTAGAGAATTGCACTTCTTCATCCTCTGCATTTCCCTGGCTCTTGTTACTACAAACACTAACAAAGCCTTTGGGATCCCCAAACATATAGAGATAGTCCCTCACATTTTATCCCAGCTGATTCAGAATGAACTCTTTGGTAAAAGGAATGGCTATTAAAGAAAAAGCAAAGAAGGCTGGTAGTTATCTCTAGCCTCCCTCTACATAATATAGCATTCAAGGCGGGGAGGGGGAAAGGAAATAAGTGGATATATGCCACCACCATTATCACAATATTTCATCCTTTCTGTACTATAACTTGCTTCACAGATGTTTGAACATGTCTCAAATTCTCTGCACAAAACAATGTCTCACAGAGGAAAGATAAAAACAAAAATAATTGGAATTCTCAGAACTAGGAACAAGATAGTACCTGAAATCAGCTACGAAAACTATAAAAAAAATTCTAGCATTGATCATAATACTATTTTTTCTGTTACAATCAAAAAATCTTAAAATTATCAACCAGAAAATTGTGAGCATAATCTTTGGTAGCTACACTTTTGCATATCACAGTGTGCCCACCGAAATATTTGTCATGCTCTGATCCATCAGCCCTCAATTCCTTCTTTTCTTCTTAAGCCCTTTCTCCAAACACATTTACTTAGTGATTTGCATATCTCTCCCTCTCTCTTTTTTTCTGTGTCTTCTCTCAGGCTTCATGAAATTTGTTTTTGTCCTTCCAAACATTAGATATTTATTAGAAGATCTTAGATTATCTACACAGTGCCTTTTGCAGGGAGGAACAGGAAGATAGGAATTGCATAACTGTTTTCTAATTCAAAAAGTACCAAGGAAGTAAAAGCTCATAGAAATTTTCAGGTTGGTGGTGAAGATAGCTCACATAAGCCAAACGCTGGGAAACTAGAGTAAGGAGGTGAACTCTTCATTTTACAGTAGGACTGCAGTCCCACAGTTTCTTCAACCTACTTCTAACCTTTTGTTTCTGCATCCCTTTCCCTCCCTGCCAGCACCCTCTCTAATGGTGCTACCTCTTGTAGATTATGGCTGGATCAGTCCTCCTCCAGATTCTTAGCCATATAGGGGTTTGTAGGGAAGTCTGGGTAGTTATTGAATGTGAAATTCTTAAACCGTGTTTCCAGGAAGTCAGTGGATGGGAAAGACTTTCCAGAATCCTCAGCTGGGTTTTCTGATACATCATCCTGCAGAAAGAGAAACATCATGATACATACTGGAAGGCACTTGTAGTGCCATTGTGTGAACTATACCTCAGTACTATATGAAGGTATCAATTTCACACTGTTCTGTGGTCCAGATTTCACATATTGTGTCTGGGTTCCAAATAACCAACATCAAAATGATTTTTGAGACTCTATTTAGGGGCAATTTTGGGAATGTTTATACTTGTATTCATTACAGGATTATCAGGGACACTAATAGTGTATTATGCTTAGAAGAACTCTGAAAGACTCCTTAAAGCATTACGTAAGTGCAAAGTGTTATAAAGAAGCAAAGGAGAGAAGTGTGTTGGCTGAAGAAATAATTGGCCATAGAGAGAAGGCAACATTTCTTGCAGCTGGACAGAGAATATTTTGAGACAGTACTGAGCCAGGTGAATGGAAAAAGGATTTAGTTTTATTGGAGGAAGATGATAAGTGCCAGTAATTTTGGAAAGAAGAGGAAAACAGATTTGACTATTTGGAGAACACTCTTCAGAGTACCTAATTAGATTTCCAGATTTGCAACTGAACATTTACCCTAAGTTTTCTAAGTGCCAACTCTCTGTCCTTGAGTTTCAATAGACAAGTATGGTTAAGGGGTGTGCAGGTGGATATTTGTGCCTATACGTGTGCATGTGTAAATATTTATAAAAGCTAAAATAAGTGTCAAGAATTATTCAAAGGAGATACAGAATTCACAAAGGAAGACTAAGACTGCACGAAGAGGTCAGTAAATACTGATATTCTTTTATTGTATGCTTTGGATGGATTGTAACATGCGTGACTATATCTCGAAGCTGCTTTAAAAAAAACATTATTCCAAATAACTTACTGAAAATTTTGATTATACAATTTAAAGTTTCCTAAGAAGTAAAATTATTTTTAATGACTTTTATTTTTCTTAGAGTTTTTTTGTTTCCATTTGTTTAAAGTTAACCTAAATTTCTAATTGAAGCTTTATGTACCCCTGTGCAATATTAGTATTAATTATCTGTTATAACTAGCTATAACTTCTCTTACTTTTATGAGATTTATTTTTGTTTTGTTCAATGCCTATAGGTTCACTGCCTCTATGCTCTAAAAAAATGTCTTTTTACTTTTTTTGTTCTTTTTAAAAGTTATTATCTTAGCCTTTCCTCACATCTCCAGTGATTTTTAACTACTTACATTTGTGGAAAAAGCTAAAAATCCCATTGAAAGTGTTATTTATGTGGCAGGGTTTGTCCACTGATGATCTTCAGTAGCGCAATAAGAGAGAAAAAGAGCCTTTTTCATCATTGTAGGAGGCTTTCTGTGGTAGGCAGGATTATAAAATAGGCTTGAGGATTTCTACTTCCTGGCATTACTTCTTTGAATATGTTATATTACCTATCAAAAGAGAATTTTCAGTTGCCATTAAGGTTAGCATTTAATTGGCCTTAAGATAGGGAGATTTTCTGTGTGGACGTACATTAATCACACGGTCCATTTAAATTTAGACAGTCTTCTCCGGCTAGTAGCAGAAGAAAGAGCCAGAAAGATCTGAAGCAAGAGAGGGATTTGACACCAAGGAAAGTGTCCATTGCAGAAATGGAGGAGTCCAAATAGCAAGGACCTGAATGTGGCCTGTAGGCGCTGAGAGCAAGCCCCAGCTGAAAGGAAGCAAGACAACAGTAATCTTAGCTCTACAGCTGAAAGAAAATGAATTCTGTTTAACAATCCAAAGGAGCTGAGAAGCAGAGTTTCCTAGGCTGGCTTCCAGATGAGGACACAGTCAGTGGATACCTTGATTTCCGCCTTCTGAGATCCTAAACAGAGGATGCATCTAAAGCATGCCTTATTCCTGACCCAGAGAAACTGTGAGATAAAGAATATGTGTTGTCTCAAGCCCCTAAATCCGTAATAATTTATCATGCAAGGACATAGAATGACTATACTGCCTCCCAACCAAGTGTCAGTATCCACAGGTTTTGTTGTTGGCAGGGAGTGGGTACTAGTGAATTTTAGTAGAGAAGAATTATTCGATGTTTGGGGGGTCTTAAGTTTGATACATGAGTAGACTGCTTCCTTTATTTAATTTTTCCTTTCCTCTACCTTTACTTATTGCTGGTACTGCTTCTTCTTCCATTTCTCAACTCAGAAAAGCGTAGGAAGAGTAACTTTCAGGCTGTATGAGACGGGCAAGGATATTGAGGGGCTGGTTGCATGTATTTAGATTAATCATAATTCTTCCTTCAGGAAACACTCTCATCTTTGTCCATGTACAGGCCTCTTTATCTAATTTATCTATTAATCTATATCTATCTCTCTTTCTATCTATCTACCCATCTATGATAATAAGCACACTCCAACATAAAAATTAAGCCTTTGCCAATAACTTACATCTAACTACATGATCCTTCCCCAGTTCATCTCTTCATATTCCCTCATATGAGACCATTAGTTTCCTGATTCCTATGTTTATAATTTCCTTGCTTTCCTGTTTATATATTTTTACCTTATCTGTAGGTATTACAAATGCGATATTTACACTTATAGTATATATATAAAAATAAATGTATGTTTATAAAACCAAACATTTATTTATATAAAGATATATATGTAAAATTGTAAATGTATGTATAATTATTTAAAATTTAATATAGTTAAATGAAGGTATGTGTGTGCAGTGTGTGTGTATGCAAGATATGTACATATCAGAAGTTGGCAAACATTTTCTGTAAAAGCTTGATACAGTTTTATAAGGGTATGGTTTCTGTCCCAACTAGTCAACTTTGCTATTGAAGAGTGGAAGCAGCTGTAGATAATATGCATACTAATAAGCTTGGCTGTTTTCCAATAAATCTCTACTTATGGACACTGAAATTTGAATTTAAACCATTTAAGAGTATAAAAAACATTTTTTAGCTCAAGGACCATACAAAAACAGGCCATAGACTGTTAACCTATGATATGTATATATGTATATACGTATCTATATATACACATACATAAAATTTTATTTTTTACTATTATATAAGACTTTATGTATCAAGCACTGCATAATTTTCTTGTACTTATTTGCTTCTGTTGATATAGTGCTAATATTTATACATATTTATCTGTTCTTATAACTACTTCATTTTTATGGCTGTATAGTGTTTCATTGTAAGTTCATATCAAAGTCCATTTATCCACTCTTCTCCTGATGTGCTTTAAATTTTACCAGGTATTTTCTATTCTGAACATTTTTACATAGATTCTGTTGTTCATGCGCATGATTTTCAGTTACAGTTCTTTGGTTAAAATTTCTGAATCATAGGCTATATGAATGTCCAACTTCATAAGAAAATGTCCATTGGTTTTCATCATATTTGTTATGATTTATACCCATGTAAAAGATTACACATGGATCCTCATCTCTCCAGTACTTCATAGTATTAAGCTTTTTAATTTTCTCTAATGAAATGTGAATAAAATAGCATTGCATTGTGTGGCAGTTTGAATTATATATACCAACAAAGACATGTTCTTAATCTTAATCCAAATTCCTGTGTGTGTGAACACATTTTAAAAAGAACCCTTTTCAGATGTATTAGGTTGGTGCAAAAGGAATTGCAGTTTTGGACTGTGAATTTCAAATCATTATAACTAGGCTCAAACACATCTTTATTAATCAAAATAGAAACCATTACAATCAACACATTTTTGCCAACAAGAAATAAATTTGCTTATTCCTTGGTATAAAAATCCATGCTTCAGGATTTGATGAACTCTTGGAAAGCATTTTCTGCATCCTGCTGGTTGTGGAAGTGCTTTCCCTGCAAAAAGTTGTCAAGATGCTTGAAGAAGTGGTAGTCAGTTGGCAAAAGGTCAGGTGAATATGGCAGATGAGGCAAAACTTCGTAGACCAATTTGTCCAACTTTTGAAGCATTGGTTGTGTAACATGTGGTCAGGTGTTGTCGTGGAGAAGAATTAGGCCCTTTCTGTTGACAATGCTGACTGCAGGTGTTGCAGTTTTTGGTGCATCTCACCAATTTGATGAGCATATTTCACAGACGTAATGGTTTTACAAGGATTCAGAAAGCTGTAGTGGATCAGACTGGCAACAGACCACCAAACAGTGACCATGACCTTTTTTTTTTTTGGTACAAGTTTGGCTTTGGGAAGTGTTTTGGAGCTTTTTCTAGGTCCAACCACTGAGCTGGTCATTATCGGTTGTTGTATAAAATCCACTCTTCCTTGTACGTCACAATCCGATCAAGAGATGGTTCATTGTTGTTGTATAGAATAAGAGAAAGGACACTTCAAAATGAATTTTTTTTTGAATTTTCAAAATGATGATCTTTTTTATTTCAGCTCATGAGGCACCTACTTAAGGAGTTTTTTCATATTTCCAATTTGCTTCAAATGCCAAATGACCATAGAAAGGTCGATGTTGAGTTATTCAGCAAACTCTTGTACAGTTTAAGAGGATCAATTTCGATGATTGCTCTCAATTGGTCGTTGTCAACTTCCAATGACTGACACTGCGCTCCTCATCTTCAAGGCTTTTGTGTTCTTTGCAGAACTTCTTGAACCACCACTGCACTGTATGTTTGTTAGCAGTTCCTGGGCCAAATGCGTTGTTGACATTGCAAGTTATCTCCGCTGCTTTACAACCCATTTGAACTCAAATAAGAAAATCACTCAAATTTGCTTTTTGTCTAATGTCATTCCCATTGTCTAAAATAAATATAAAATAAACAGCAAGTAGTAAGTCATTAGCAAAAAACATAAAGCAAGAAATGTACATTAAAATGATATCTAACATAACCACATTTATTTAAGAATGTATTCCAAAATCAAACGGCAAATATCAACAATGCAAAACTGTAATTACTTTTGCACCAAACGTATATTATGTTAAGGTGTGGACTCATTTGTGAATAGTATCTTCTTGGATCTTATTTAGGTGTGACAAAACTGAATGAGGGCAGGCCTTAGTTGGTATGACTGGAGGTCTTCTTAAGAGAGGAAATTCAGATGCAGCCAAAAAAGCCAGAAGTTGGAAGTCATCAGAACAGAAAAGCAGACACAAGGAGAGGTAGATCACCCTGTGATGGAAGCAGAGATGCAAGCCAAGAAACCTCAGGGATTGCAGTAAGCCAGCACCAAAACACTACATACTAGGGAGAAAGCATGGCCTTTTGATGATGCCTGGATTTTAGACTTCTAGTCTTCCTAACAATGAGCCAATAAATTCCTGTTTGCAAGCCAATCCATTATGTAGTATCTGTCATAATGGCTCCAGAAGGCTAAGACACATTGTATTCCTGATTTCCATTTCATTGTGAGAAATTTCAAACAATTTTAGTGATTTCCACACCATCAATTATTACAGGTACCTGGCACTTAAAATTCCTGAGAATCTACTGGGTCCTGTAATGTGAATCACCTGTTTCTCCTCCAGTCTCAAGAGCCAACTTTTATCTATATGGTGAGTTCTTACACCTTCCATCTTCCAAGATGTATTGACACCACTTACTGTAATTATCCCCTCTTCCATTCTCTTTTTACTTAGTCTATTCAGCTATTTTAATTACTTTAAAGACATTTTTTTGTGGAAAGAGGTACAGAGATAAACATATATTTGTTCTACCATATTTAACTATAAATTACTTGGACTTCTAAAGGTGTGTGTAAGGAAAGACAAAAGCAAGTCCAGAGGATTGCGGCATAATGGAGTGAGGAGGTCAACAAAACTTCTCAAAGAGCAACCATAAAGCTTGTGAAATTTGTCGAAAACAATAACTTTTGCACTCTGGAAATTAATCAAAGGCATACAACAAACTGAGAAGAGTTTATAAATGAAAAATACTAACATAAGTTTTGCATAAGAACGGCAGGAATCTGTGTGGTTCTCCCCGGAGGTGGCTCCCATCCCTCTCCACCCCTACCTGCCCCCAGCTCTGTTATGTGCTGGTTGAAAACTTGCAACATCAGTCTCTGCAAAGGAAGGGATTCACTTGATTTGGAGTGTTATCGTTTACAGTGGCTATCTTGGTAAAAAAATGTTAAATAGAAAGCCACCAGCTCAACTCTCCTAAGGTTGTAGGAAATTTGGAGGCTAACAATAGACATTCAAACTAGCAAGTGATATGGCAGAAAATTCCAGGAGATGAATCAAGGATAAACGGCTTGATAATTTTACTACCTACCTCAGGTTATGCTAATTGGTATAAAAAGACAGCAGAGACCAGGGTAGGCCCAACCTATCCACAAATTCCTGGCTAAAGATTCCTGCACATAAATGCACAGGAAACCCAGCAATAAATAAAAAGCAAGATACCCTAAATTTTGAGTGCACTTCCAACCATTTTGTTTTTGTGGGTTTTTTTTCATTATTTTGCTTATTTATTCACTTGCCTTGATTAAATCTGTAAAGATTATCTCCCTTAAAATGTGCAGCCATCGATGTTTCTGTTCTGTTTCATTCTTTTTTCCCCACTTGTGTTTTGCTTTAAGCCTGACTTCCTAGAGGTCACAATTTTGTACAGCTTAGTGTTTAGTCAAAGACAGGTCACAGATGGTTCAAAATTTTTGAATCAGTAAGACTTCCACTCTCAAGTATTAGAGAAGATATGGAAACTGAATCCCCCAAACATTGCTAGTGGAAATATAAAATTGTGCAGCCACTTTGCAAAAGAGTTTGGCAGTTCCTTAAAAAGTTAAATGAAAATTTAGCATTTAATGTAGCAATTCTACTCTTAGAAATCCACCCAAGTAAAATGAAATCATATTTTCATACAAAGATTTGTATGTGAATGTTCATAGCAATAGTATTCCTAACAGCCAAAAATTGGAACAATCCAAAAGTTAATTAACCAATAAATTAGTAAACCAAATGTAGTATATTCATGCAATGGAATACTACTCAGCAATAAAAAGAAATGGATTGTGGGTATATACTACAACTTATATGACCCTCAAAAATATTATCCTATGTACAATAAATTAGATGCAAATGGCTATAAATTGTATGATTCCATTTATATGAAACACCATAAAAGCAAACTTCATAGGGACAGAAAACAGATCAGCAGCTGCCTGGGCCTGGGATGATTGTGGGGTAGGAGGACAGTGGGGTGACTTCAAAGGGCTCAAGGGAAATATGAGGGATAATGGAAAATGTCTACAACTGAATTGTGATGATGGTTGTAGAGCTCTGTAATTTGTTAAAAGTAGTTGAATTGCATACACAATAGGTTAATTCTATTAAATGGTATTTAAACTATACCTCAGTGGGGCTGTATAAATAATGCAAAAAAAGAGAAAGAACAAGAAAGAGAGCCCAGCTGAACAGTCTGAAAATGTAATAATCATCACTAGGACAAATTTATTGGGGTAAACCATCCATTGTTTAGATGAGTCTTCTGTGAGAAGTATCATCTCTTTGATCTTGGGCAAGTACTAAATCCCCCTAGACCTGAATAGTCTTAGTTATAGAAAAGACTCTATGCTTTCAAACATTCCATTTCATAATTACTTTGAGTTAGATGTAAATGCTTTATGTTAATTGAGAGTTAATAAATAAGTGTTTGAGGTTTTTAAAATCATGAAAGAAGGGGTAGAAGTTGACAATATGTTGTAGTCCCTACTTAATCAGAACACTATACTTTACCACAGAATCTTTCCTTCACAAAATTAATGAATAGTCCCGGTGATAATATGAAAAAGCCAAGACCCTTTTGTAAAGTCCAAAAGAAAAGCGATTGTGGTAGAAATGATTTAATAATGAAGAGATAGTGATGTAAAAATTAAGATTTTGGTTTCCCTGCAATGTTAAAACTATATAAGATGAGGTAATTTTTAAGGAATTCTCAGATCTCTATTAAGTGGCCATCACCCAGACCTTACCTCTCTTCTCTTAGAAAGTCATATTCATTCTAAGTAGCCGTCCTCCTGCCTTCCCCTTACCTTACCTCCTTCTCTATTAAATGCCATTTTACAAACTGGGAGAGATGTTAAGCCTAATGAAAAGGCCCAGGCAGTCCTTAATCCCAGATACCAGGAACAAGCAATAACAGATGCTTTTCAGAACAGGAAATCTCAGCGGCAGGACCCCATCCCCAGAAGGTGAATAAAAAACCACATTCAGTGTAGATGTGTCTTCTCTGGCAGGCAGTAGGGTTTGCAGAGCTACCATCTATCCACCCAAACCAAGAGCAGTTTTTAGCTACCTCAGGAAAGCAGCTGTAATGGGACTTCTGCCCCCATTTTTTTTTTTTTTTTAATCTTTGAGCTGTGTAAGTGACAGAGAGATTATTTGCCCTTTTTGGACTCTATATACTGAGCAAGTAATGAAGGGATCATTTCCTGACAGATTCTGTTTTGCCTTCAACTGTGTTCTAATGACACACCATTGTAGCAACTTACTCCACAGCAATAAAGGTCCATTTCTCTCATTGACAAAAGGTAGGCTGTACTTGTGTAGGAAATTAAAAAAAAAAAAAATTAAGGATAACTTTCTATGGCATAAGATGAAAAGTAATTGTTTAAGAGATTCAATAAGATACAAGTGAGATACAAGTATAGTAGGGGTTAAAGAGGCTCATTTTGAAGAAAGCATAATGAATTATGTCTCTAGCAGTCATTCCTGGTAGACTTAGGAGAAAGATAAATAATTTACACAGATGAGAAAACATTTGGTCTCCACAGTGATAGTGAATAGTCAGGAGAGAGAAATATGATAAAAGAATTTATATTGCCAAACATGGAAAAGACATAATGATCAGCAGAAAAGGAAGAGAAAGAGAAAGTCTTAGAAGTTTTAGAGGACAAAGGTAGGAAAAAAGAGTATATGTTTTCAATACTTTAAGTATGGACATATATGATAACTTTATAATAATAATAAAGGCTATTCCAGATTTTAAGATACATTTGGAAACTGGGAGTTTCTTTATTATCTATGTTGTTTATTTATTAGTAGAAATCATCACATAAAAAGGCATCATCTTTAAAATAAAAGATTCTAGAATATTTTAAAACATGTTACATTGAAGGAATTCAACCCAGGAGAGATTAGCTTTTAATCTTATCCATGAATGTGAAAACAGGAATAGATCTGACATAAGGAGCATCAGGTATCTTGTAATTTATGATATCTGAATGCTGCCTTATTCACCAATGTCCTGAAAGTTTGAATGCATTAGTTGCAGAAGCTTTTGCTTCATTATGCGATAAATTTAAAGCACCTGTTTTTTCCTGTGAGGAAACACACATCGGCCCACATATCTGCAATGCATGAGACTTTTATCACACTAAAGAAGGCTGCTTGTAAAAATGACTGACTCCACTCCTAAATTTGGCAGGAGTGGCATATGGAATAAAGATACATTGCCATCCAATGCGCTTTCCCTGAAAGGTAAATGCTATGCCAAGAAAACTGAATCCAGCTCAGCGACAGAGATGTAGTGGGTAAACAATACAAACTGGCTTTATTCATTTTGTTCTCCCAAAATACTGCAGGCCCAAGAAGAAAGCCTTGCCTTTCTTAACTCCCTCACATACATCTCAAGTAGTATAAACCTATTCATCAAACAAAGGATGCTCCTTTCCATATTGCTGTGAATGGTTTGAGGCTCTATTTAAAATTGCCATGATTAGTTTAAAAATATTCCACACTTGCCTGAACATATGCCAGAGCATCATTCTTCTCTACAGACCATGCAGCCAGTTCCCCTTTGACGCGTGATATTAGCTTCCTCTTGGTCCCTTGACATAATCTTACTACTGTCAGTGTGAAAACTTTCTAGACTCCTCCTGGAAGCACCTTTCTGAATCTCTCTGCCTCATTGACTCTCCTTCCCATTTCAAATGTCAACCAAATGCATTCAGTTTTTCATCCCCTATTCTTCTTAGACTCTTTTTGCTCTTGCCATTTGTGATTTTCACTCTGTGGCTTTATTACTTCATCTGCAAACATTTGAAGTCACAGTTTGTGTGATAGATATTATGTAAAGTAGTTGAATTCAGAGAAGTAATCAAAGAAACAAAACACCCAAAATGTACTGTTGATCATTTCTGCTTTTAGCCTAAGCTTTAAATCCGTATGTGGCCAGTCCTAAGTGTGAAATTCAGTAAGCCTTATATTCCAGACATGAGTAGAAAGTCACCTGACCTGAAGTGAATCAAGGGACGTAAATGTTCAAGGCAAAATGGAAAGTTTAAATATGGTTTAAGGAATTATCTGTTTTGTCCCTTTTCTTTCAGATGAGTTTTGTAATGAATTGTCAGACATACATACTTATATACCTGTAAAAAAAATCATTTTTAGAAGGTACACATAGAAATTTGGAATACGAGCTATCTGAACAAACATGTAGATTGGCTGAAGCAATATTTAAATTCTTGTACTGAGAAAAACTTTATATTATCATTCATAAATTTCTTTCTGATGAAAATGTATTTGCTAATTACATATGTAAGACATCTCAAATATGTGAGGTAACAACATGAATTTAGCATAGAATTGCTCATATAAGTAGATATTAAGGCAGGAATAATGCAAACAGGCCCGTGTTCAAGCTCAGGGAAACATGAGGTGTAGCCCTTTCTAAACTCCTATTTTTTAGGATTTGGGGCAAGACCCTTGAATTCTAAACCTCAGTTTCCTCTTCTGTAAAATAAAAGAATGAATTTACACTCCAATTCTATTCTTCTTGCCATAATATTCTCAAGCTAGAGAGATGTCTTGCTTAGATGGTAACTCCCATTGCAGAGAGGTGACCTTGCTCCTTGGATCTATTTTCAGAATACATCTGTGTCACATATAGAACATAGGGGACTCCGATATACCCAACATCAAACCCTTCTCTCCCTTCACCAGCAATGGTCTTTTTATATGTGGATGTTACATTTACTGCAACTGATGTACAGCTATTGAAACATAGCTACTAACCATGGTTCCATTATGGTTTATATTATGGTTTACATTTTAGACTATACACTTTTATAAATTTTTGGTGAAATTTAACATGGCCTGTATCCATCATTATAGGATCATGCAGAATACTTCCATTGCCCCCCCTTACCCCCTCTTCTATCTATTCTATTCCTCTCTCCCCCTCCCCTAGAGGGCCACAGTGACAAACAAGCTTCACTGCTTGAAGGACAAGATTTATAGATACATGCAACAATGCTAAGGACTTGATACACTAGTCTGTCCTTCCCCATTGGGAGCCACACATGCTTTCAAGAGACACCCTCCCCTCCCCATCAGGACTCCCCAAGATGGGGGTATAATACCTTCCTGCTCATTATATAGGTCTCCACCCACTGATATAACACACTATGACAAGATGAGCACTCACACACTCCCTAGATGAGCACTTACCCACTCCCTAGAATCCTGCCCCTGGTGAACACTGTGCCAGATGTCCCCCATCAAACACCTTAAACCAGTAACCCTTCCTTATTATATTTTCTAAAGAGTTTAATGTTGGGTATATGGGAGTTCCCTATATTCTATATGTGACTTTACTGTGACCTAAAACTTATTTGAAGACATAATTAAAAAAATAAAAAAGGATTTAGACACTGAGGAAGAAATGGAAGATATTGTCTCGCCACAATAGCTATTACAGTGATGAAAGGCAAAACATCAAAAAAAAGTTTATGATATTTTTCATTTTTTAATACCCCAATTTATTTTTTACTTTTAGTTTTTCTAAATTATTTTATATATTATATTTTTATTCTTTAAAACTATCATTACTAATTCATTTTCTTATTAATTGAATTTGGCAATATATTAGGCTTCATACCCTACACTGGGGGTAGGTAATGCTTTTACATGCTGAGTTTAGCTTAGAGGGTGGCCACGTTTGAGCAACATGGAGGCTCTTAGGAGGTAACTCTTAGGTACCCTGCAACACAAGGACAAGTTGAAATTTCAAACACAACAGGCTCAAAAGCATAGTCATCAGTATCAAGGGCCCATTATTGGACCCTCCTTCACTGGTCATTGCCCTTGCATGTGAGGTTTGTTGCTGTTCCATTGGGGAATGTAGCAGAGCTCCCCAGGATGGGAACCCAGCACTCCCTCGGTTATCATGTGAATCTCTACCCACTGTGTCAATACCCACCGAATATCCAAACATATTCAATATGTGTCCTGCCATGGCTTGCTGATTGGACTGGGAGAAAGGGTAAACTATAGTGTAAACTGTGGTCCATGCTGTGTGGCAGTGCTCCAAAGTGTATTTATCAAGTGCAGTGAATGTGCCACATTGATGAAAAAGGTTGTTGATGTCAGAGGAGTGTGGAGGGGTAAGGAGTAGGGATATATAGGAACCTATCATATTTTTAATGTTGCATTTTTTGTTATCTATGTATCTTTACAAAAAGATAATAATAAAATTAATTAATCACTTATTTTAAAATACACTTAGTGTTTCTTAACAGAAACATCCATGTACCTTGCTAACTACTACTCCACAAATATGTGTTATATACTTTGACAATTATAAGAGCAGTGAAAATGTTTATTCATTTTAAAAGGTGGCAGAAAAATAAATTCTGACAAGAATAATGAGAAGGTGATAAAGGTGGTGGAGAGGAAAGATAGAAAATTGCTTTTAAAAAGTTATGAAAGTGCCATTCTAATTAATGGCATGGTTTCTGGCATGCTAAAGTCCCAAGCTTACATCTAACTTAACCCCTTTAAAAATGAAATATAATTACATTTTGATAGACTAAAGGGTGTTTTCTTTCATGGTAATTATTTCTGTTTTTTAAAAGGCACTTTAAATACAATCCCCACTGGACAGTTAACCTTGCTAAACAGTCACTACAGTCTTTCATTCAAAGGATGCCTTTATACCATTACAAAATAAACAAAAGAATAAATAATACACACCATCAGTAGATTCTAAAATTGAAATGATTTTAAAGTTAACCATGTTTACTTGGTTGTGTGGCACTGCTGAAAAGAAATATTAAAATGCCAAATATAAATATTCACAGAAGATATATCTTTTATCTAGGCAGGGAAAATCACCATGTTTTCACATTAGCCATGATTCAAAAAAGAGCATATGACACATAGAAAATGCAGTAAAGGCAATCTGTGTTTCCCTTTTTTATATTCTTCAAAGAAATATTATCAGAAAAATTTACTGGGAGTGTATATGATATTGTATTGTTTTCCTATGTTTTAAAGAAAAAATTCAATAAGAGGATTTTCATGTTCATTTAAATTCCAGTGGTTCCATTGTATTCAAAGCATCATTTTCTTGGACCCATTGTTATCTAGATGCAATATACATTTATCTTAACTATGTATTAACCAGTTCATTCCTTCAAAATGATGCATATTAATTAAGACAAGTATTTCCAATACAGAGATACCACTGGCACAATTTTTTATATGTGTTTTCTATTACAGTTGCACTGATGTAAAATTTGATATCACTAAAGAACTTATTGCTTTTAGGATACTTTTGCAGCTACATGAAGGCATCCAATATCAAGCAATCTCCCACTAATGAAGCAATTACTGGGGCAGGCTTTCACAGGAGTGTAGTTAAGCTCACTGCTTGTAGAACAACCTCTAACTGATATGCAAGGCCAGTGAATGAAAACAGGATCTGCTTTGAAAATGACTTCTGAAAGAATTTTATGAGTGGCTAGTCAAGCCAAGAACACAGTGAACTCTCTTGGTAGAAAACTGTGTCTGTAGCTCAGACCATGGCACCATCAACGTCCTAAGTGTGTTTTTATTTGATTAGTGTTCTAAGAACAAAGTATTTGGGGAGTATTTAGTCCTGTTATTTCCAATGTGTTAAAATAATTATACTGGAAAGGAGCTTGATTAAATCACAAATTAATTTAAATTAAATCACTAATGCAAGGCTTAAATAAATATTTTCTTGGAATCACCATTACATACTAATTGAGAACAGAAATAATAAAGTTTTTCCAAGTGCTTCATGGTTTGTTATCTGCTTATACATATATTCTTGTGGTCCAGATACCTGCTGAGGTTCTTTTTTCTTTGAGAGTTCTCATGGTCACTTATGCCTCTCAATTTCCTATTTAACTACTTTAAACTTTTTCCAAAATTACCTATATTAGACATTGCATATAGTTTTGAACCAAAATCTTAAATCTGATTCTCCTGCTTCTAAGTCCTCCTGCTACACTACCACCATTATCCACCATTATTTCTCACTGTCCTCTTCTTTCCTAATGCAGTCCTCTCCCGTGTCGCTTAACTCCCAGAGTCCTTCAACACCCTCATCTCATCTTACTTTAGCTTGATAACCTCACTGGTTGAGGCTAACTTTGCATATCAAAAATCTCATTAACCTGCTCTGCTCTTTTACTTTGTTTTCTCAGAATGGGTGGTAGAAACATTAAAAGGGGTTGCTCATCTACTGACATAAAATATGAGGCCTCCATTCTAAGGTAGAAGCTACTACTACACAGCTGACAAAGTTGATGTCACTTCTAAATATTAGAACAGCCATATAAAATAGGTACGACTAATATCAATCTTGTTCCATAGATAAGGAAACAAGTGAAGAGAGATTTTTTTGCTTTCTGTGTTCATACAAGACATAAGGATAAAAACTAGGGCTAGAATCCAAACCTTCTAACTCTTCATTAGCCTGTCTAGACTATCATTTTTTCACCCCTGGACACTCTCTTTTGGTAATATATTACCATCATTCAAAATCAACAGATATTGGCTTCTTTTTAAATTAAATACATGCAGTTTTCCATTTGTTTATTTGCTTGTTTCCTTTTTTATACAGCCTGGAACTTCCTTCAGAGCCTCATCAAACACTTTAGGCTACCTGGATTCTGCCTCCCACCATGGTTTGTGTATGAGTAAATGTGAAGACCTAATGGGGACCAGATAGTGTAAGTGAAAAGGGCTTTCTGAGCTGCCTTGGTGGAGAACCATGGAGAGCAGTGCTTCACATGGGACATGCACCCTCTATTCTTCTTATTCTTCCACAGCAAAGTCCTGTGCTGACACAGGAGTGGAGGAAGGGGACAGAAAATTAGCTGACTGATTCCAAAGTAGTGTGACAGCTTTACAAGCTTGGACCCTTCCTTGTTGAGTGCAGAGAGTGCCTGTCTGGCAGCCCTTGCTCCATCCCTTCAGTTCAGTTCAGGGAAACAGAAAGCATGCTAGAATTTCTGACTAGAGACAATTTAATGCAGTTAAAAACTGGATAAATTGTATATGCAGGTGAAGGAAGAACTTAGAATCTAACTAGACAATTTGAAGCAATTAAGAGAACCCAGCATAGAAACAGGAGGAAGCTGAGGAAACTCACATGGGGGAGTATGGAAGGAAGTGGGGTCACAAGAATCTGAAAGTCAGGCCATGTGGTTAGAGTAAAAAACACAGCTAGACTTCCTGGCCGGTTTAGACGTGAGAGAAAGACATCCTCTTCTGTAGGTAGTGTGTCAGTACAAGAACAGGAAAATACCTCCTACCCTCCAGTCTACCTCCAGTGCTTCCTGGTACAGAAATATTCAAATCCCAACTCTAAAGGAAATATTTTCCTCAAGTATCTAACAGAGCAGAAGCAATGGGAATGGAACAACAAACAAACAAAATGATCACTTGTACCAAAACATACTCAGCTACTAAATGCCCTCACATTGTGACAGCTATAAATCCAGTTAATGAATGGCTCTCATGAATAGGAATTCCACAGCTCTGACATTCCAAAAGAGATTTCTAGGATACAATAGTTACATACTTTAGAATCAATATTAGTGCTATTAATTTTAGGTAAAATCATAAAGGCAAACCAACTGCAAGCTATTCATGGCCAGTATGAGATTTTTCTTTAATGTTTCCTTTCCCTAAAGACTCAGTAGCCAAGATTTAGCTTTTAACATCCTGGTTTCAAGGACCTTTTCTTCAAGATACATGGCGATTCACACTGTTTAGCTTGCCTGTGTATTTCCTGTACTCAGAAAACTTTCTCATCCTAAAACATGTCAGAGTGAGTTTCATGAAGGCAGGAGATAAAGGAAAAGGAGTGTCCATTGATTGAAAAGAGGCTGGTAAATGTCTGGGAGAATGTCAGAAGAGCCATAAATGCTTCCTCTGAAATGTTACTCATGCTAGGTCCTGCCTTCCAACCCAGATTAAAAAAGGAAATACTAACCTGTCTCCTGAGAATCTCAGTGAGATCCAGGGCCATGGATGAGAGAAACTGGAACCTACTTTCCTGGCAGAGAGAATTTGGCCCTGGAGGTCTCTCAGTGCCATCTGATGTGTGAATGAGCTTCCACATTCTGACACGATGATCCCTGGGCTAGGAGCCCAAGGGAGTTGTGAATGGGCTTACTTTTCTTTCCCCTGCACTTGTTTTGAGAAACTCCGTTCACCAAAGACATTGCTCTGACTTAAGAGACATTGAAATTCATGTTTAACAAAGAAAAATTGTCCATGGAGTGTTTTGTCCTGTATAGCTACACATATCACTCTAAAGGCTCACCAGTTGAAACAATATTCAGGATGGAAGCTTTGAATAAAATAAGTGTTTATTAGATTTAATTGAATGATTTTTAAATAGGTTATATTTCCACATGAAGGCAGGTTTTATTCATCAAAACTGCTTAAAAGACAGCCATATTTAATTTTAATTTTGTCATAAAATGTTAGGTTTTAAATTGTTATATAAGTGTGTCACTAAATCCAGAAATTTGAGAGCTATGTTTGGGATCATTTGTGCTATAAGAGATGCAGGTGTTTGGTGGAAAACATTTAAGAAAATATTAGTAATATTTAACATGCCTAATCTTTCTTAGCTCCCCTGCACTTCTGTAATATTTAAGGTTGCAAATTTTCTCCCTTTTATTCTTTCTACAGTGTCCCCTAAGTTTAAATTTTTTTTCTTTTTTAATAAAATTTTATTGTATATAATTGATACATGTAATACATAAACAGTAAATGTATAGTAAAATTCGTGGATTTACAAAGTAAGCATGCATATCATCATATCATACAAGGTTCCCATACATCTCCCCATTACCAACACATGGCTTTGTTGTGAAACGTTTGTTACAAATTATGAAAGAGCATCTTTAAAATAGTACTACTACTAACAATAGCCCAAATCTTTCCTTTTAATTTGTTTCTTATTTTTAAAGAAACTTTAAATTACATAAATGTTACATAAAAACTATAGGGGATTGCCAGATGCCCATCCCCTCCCTCTCCCATACTTTCTCATATTAAAAACTTCTTTCATTACTGTTTTACATTTGTTACAATGGATGAACACATATTGAAGCATTGCTAATAAACATGGACTTTAGTTTACACTCTGCCCTGCACAATTTTATATGTTATGTCAAAACGTATAATGTATCCATCATTGCAATGTCATGCAGGACAATTCCAAAGTCCAAAAAATGACCCCATGTTATACCTATTCTTCCACCTCTCTCCCCTCAGAACCTCTGGTAGCCACTGTCTTTACATCAATGATACAAGTTCTTCCATTACTAGAATAATAATAAGTATATTAGTCCACTGTTCATTCCCCAATCTTGATGATTTTTGTAATAGTGATTTACCTTAATCTCATTCTTCCCAGTGTAAAAAAAATAAAAATCATCATTCTTGGTCACCTGGTCATGGTTTTACAAAAGTGAGAGAATAAGATTGTTTTTATGGCTACATTGTGCAAGTATATGGAAATTTCCTGCAAAGATTTTAAGATGTTTCCTCAAATCTGGAGGTAATTTTCATGACAATCAGTTGACATAGGTAGAATTAATTTAAAAACCACCAATTTGTATATGTTTTCCATTCTAAATCCTTTTACCAACAACTATCTCAAAAAGCTTTCCAAATTCTAAAAATTTGATTAAAGACTATCATGTCAGTAAAGAAATAAGGGACCTGAAACCCAGAAAAAAACAATATATGTAATTTAACATTAGAAAAGAATTATGACGGGACACTGTAGATCCCCCCAGGGCCCACTGGATGGAACGTGAGAGAGTCTGGGCTATGATGTGGACCATTGACTATGGGGTGCAGTGATGCTCAGAGATGAACTTACCAGGTGCAATGGATGTATCACGATGATGGGAGAGAGTGTTGCTGTGGGGGGAGTGGGGGGTGGGGGCGGTGGGGTTGAATGGGACCTCATATATTTTTTTTAATGTAATTTTAAAAAATAATAATAAATAAATATTAAAAAAAGAATTATGGCTATGCAATGTCTTCCAAACACCTACCTAGACTCATAACAGATTATTAGGGATAATTTTCCCTGTATTTAAGTAAAGGGATTAATTGCCATAGTTCTCTTTCCTGGATCCATCTGTTAAAGAACCTCTAACATGTGTCCTATAGTTTTCCACAGGCTGGATATTGCTGCTTGCATGCCAACATGTTCCTCTGCATTTCCTGCAAATTGGTACCTAGATCTAGTTTCTAGAGGCTTAATCAAACTCATGCTTACTTTAAGAAAAAAAAATT
This sequence comes from Dasypus novemcinctus, assembly GCF_030445035.2. Lineage (NCBI taxonomy): Eukaryota > Metazoa > Chordata > Mammalia > Cingulata > Dasypodidae > Dasypus > Dasypus novemcinctus. The sequence continues at coordinate 65,863,005 of NC_080683.1, read as the reverse complement.
TAAGCCACAGGTGCTTCATGACTGGTGTTCTGCTCCTCATCAGGCTCATAGGAGATATGTTATAGCTAACTGTCTCTTTTGGTAAAGTTAGTAGCCCTAATGCCCAATGACAGGATCCTTTATTCATTAGAAATTGCAAAACGTACATATTGCAATGCTGTCATTTTATCTTCAAGATTTTGCTGAAATATTTCTATAAAGTGATACTTCCATACATGTACTCTTTGGTTACCACATTCCCCAGTTCATAGAGGAAAAGCAGATAAGTGTTTGATTATTTCCTTTTACTTATATCCTGTTTATATTTTGAAGCTGTGTTGGCTGTAATTTTCATATACTTTGGAACACAAGTTCTATAACTCATCTTGAAATACCACAGCTGTGGCTTTCAAAAGAGAAAAATGCTTATTTCAGTTTTGGCCACATATCTGAGTTATTCAAAATTTGCATTAGAGATATTATCCTCCACAATATGTAATAACCCAATGCTATGTATATTCTGGTTTTTTTTTTCAAAATTCCACCTTCACCAGATGTGAAATAAAATTACCACCTACTTGCATTCATCTTACTTACAGATATTCTATTATGCTTTGTACTTGGCCCTCCTGCTACCAATACTAGAATTGCAATTTCTATTTCCAGTCATTAGCTACATTATAATAGGCACTTAAAAACAATCTATCTTAACTAAAGTAAAGCTCATTTTCTCCTGAAATGTTCTCATTTCTTACTTTATGCTTAAAAATAGAAAAATAATTCAATATTTTATGATTGCATAGGTCATTTCAAACCATTGATCAAGCTGATTGGATTTTGCTAGTCCTGTTTTGTATGGTTAATTTATTTAATAGATCTCAGTGTCACAGAAAGGGAAAAAATAACTAGAGTTGATTTTAGGGTTCAGACACTGTGTGACTTTTTAGGGTAAAATATCCCATAGGATAATTAATTGTGGGCTCAGAAATTTTAAAAAAGGCCCATTTGGAATACAAAACTTTGAAGCTGGAAGATACACTGTGAATGTCCTTGGTAGGAAAGGCCACGGAAGCCATTAGAACTTCCCCTACCTAGCAAAATAGTAAATCAAAAGCAATACCAGATACCTGTAGGGATTGCAAAGATTAGTGACACCATCAAGGACTTGAATGTTGTAAGGGTGAGTGGTGATTCCTACCCGCTACATGCCCATTCATTTGTCCTTTGCAGAAAATAGATGAATCAGATGATAGTAGATTATCAAAAACTTAACCAGGTGGTGACTCAAATTGCAGCTGCTGTTGCAGATGTGGTATCATTACTTGAGCAAATCAGCACATTCTGTGGTAACTAATATGCAGTTATTCATCTGCCAAATACTTTTCCATCAATTGCTACTAGTAAGGACCACCAGAAACAGTTTGCTTTCAGCTGGCAAGGCCAGCAATATACCTTCACTGCCTACCACAGGGGGATATCAACTCTTCAGTCTGCTCTGTCATAATATTCTCCACAGAGAATTTGGTCATTTCTCCCTCCTATAAAACATCACACTGGTCCATTTTATTCATTATATCATGTTGATTGGACCTAGTAAGCAAGAATTAGCAATTATTCTAGACTTATTGGTTAAGTATCTGTGAATCAGAATATGGGAGATAAATCCAATAAAAATACAGGGACCTTCCACCTCCATGAAATTTCTAGGTGCCCAAGGGTGTGGAACATGCTGAGATATCCCTTCAAAAGTAAAGGATAAGCTGTTGCATCTGGCCCCTCCTACAATCAAGAAAGAGACACACTGTCTAGTTGGCATCTTTGGATTTTAAGGACAGCATATTCTTCACTTTGGTGTGCTATATATTCCAGCCCATTTACTGAATGACAAGAAAAGCTGTTAGGTTTGGGTGGAGACTAGAAAAAGAGGAGACTTTGCAAGAGGCCCATGCTGCTGTGCAAGCTTCACTGCTGCTTGGGCCAAATGATCCAGCACATCCAATGGTGCTGGAAATGTCACTGGCAAATAGCGATGTTGTTTGAAGCCTTTGGCAGGACCCTATAGGAGAATCAAAACACAAACCCTTAGGGTTTGGGAGCAAAACCCTTTCATCTTCTGCAGATAATTACTCTCCTTTTGAGAAAAAACTTTTGGCCTGCTACTAGACTTTAGTAGAGACCAAATGCTTAACCACAGGATACCAAGTTACCATGAGACCTGAGTTGCCTATTGTGAACTGAATGTTGTATGACCCACCAAACCATAGAGTTGGGCATGGTAGCATCCCATCATAAAATGGAAGTGGAATACACAAGATAGGACTTGAGAGGGTCCTAAATGCACAAATAATTTACATGAGGAAGTGTCCCAAATACGCATTGCCCCCACTCCTGTCACATTATCTTCTCTTTCCCAGACCACTGCTATGGCTCAGGGGACTTCCTTAGTCATATGATTGAAAAAAGTAAAACTCAAGTCTGGTTCACAGATGGCTATGCAGGTACCACCCAAAGGTAGACAGCTGCAGCACTGCTGCCCTTTCTTGGGACTTCCCTGAAGGACAGTGTTGAAGGGAAGTCCTCCAAGTGGGCAGAACATTGAGCTGTGCACCTGGTTGTTCATTTTGCTTGAAAGAAGATATGACCAGAGGCATGTTTGTATACTGATTCATGGACTGTCACCAATATCTTTGCTGGAAGGCAGGGATTTGGAAGGAACATGATTGGAGAAATCTGGAGAAGAGGTATGGAGTTAGACCTTTCTGAGTGGCGAAAAAACATAAATATTTGTGTCCTACATGAATGCTTACCAGAGGGTGATTTCAGCAGAGAAAGACTTTAATAATCAAGTGAATAAGATGACCCATTTGGTGGATGCCAATCAGCGACTTTCCCCAGCCATTACTGTTAGCCCAATGGGCTCATGAATAAAGTGGCCATGGTTGTAGGGATGGAGGTTATACATGAGATCAGCAACATGGACTGCCACTCTCCAAGGCCAACCTGGCTGCAGCTACCGGTGAGTGCCCAATCTGCCAGCAGAAGAGACCTACATTCAGTCCCCAATATGACACCACACTCTTGGAACAAAATCTGTTTTAGTTTGCTAAAAGCTGCCACAAGCAATATGCTAGAACTGGGTTGGCTTTTACCAAGGGGATTTATTAGGTCACAAACTTAAAGTTTTGAAGTCATGGAAATGTCCAAAACAAGACATCAGGTGACACTCTTTCCCCAAAGACTGGCTACTGGCAATCTTGGACTCCTCTGTCAAAAGGGAAGGCACATGGTGGCATCTCCCTTCTCCGGTTCTATTCACTTTTAGCTTCCTGCTTTCTGTGGCTTCTTCTCTCAGCTTCCACAGGTTTCTCTCAGCTCCTGTTCTCCATGACTCTGTATTCATCCTGTTTATAAAAGAATCCAGTAAGCAGATTAATACCCACCCTGGACCAGGTCTTACTGAAGTAACCTAATCAGAAGCCCTTAACTGAAGTAATCTAATCAAAACTTCCCACCTGCAATAAATTCACACCCACAGGAACAGATTAGCTCTAAAGACATTATCTTTTCTTGGGTCCATACAAACCTCATACTATCACATCCCTTAAAGGGAAGGAAAGTGTATTATAAGAGGGGAAATAGAGAAGAGCAAGAATCAGTTAAGGAAGAATCTTATATATTAGTGATAGTACTCTTTACTGTTAAACAATTGTTCTTAAGCAGGGGAGACAATGATCATATTTCCATTTTGAGACCACCACAGTTATGGAGAAAGACTTAGAAAGTTAAAGTATGGGTTTAGAGAGACTTGTTAAGGAGATATAGAAACAATCCAAGTATGAAAGCATAGTAGATTGCACAAACATAGTCAAAGAAGAGAGAAAATAAAATAAAAATGATAGATAAATCTTCAATGTTCCCTTTCCATGGGAAAAATTAAAGGCTACATTTTTTTTTTAAGATTTATTTATTTTATTTATTTCTCTCCCCTTCCCCCGCCCTAGTTGTCTGTTCTCTGTGTCTATTTGCTGCGTCTTCTTCTTTGTGTGTTTCTGTTGTTGTCAGCAGCACAGTAATCTGCTTCTTTTTGTTGCATCATCTTGTTGTGTCAGCTCTCCGTGTGTGCGGTGCCATTCCTGGGAAGGCTGCACTTTCTTTCACGCTGGGTGGCTCTCCTTACAGGGTGCACTCCTTGCAAGTGGGGCTCCCCTACGCGGGGGACACCCTTGTGTGGCACGACACTCCTTGTGCGCATCAGCACTGCGCATGGGCCAGCTCCACACGGGTCAAGGAGGCCCGGGGTTTGAACCGCGGACCTCCCACGTGGTAGACGGATGCCCTAACCACTGGGCAACGTCTGCTTCCCAAGGCTAGATTTTCAATGTAACTGAACCAGATTAATTTTCTTCCACATGAAGAGCTTTCACATTGACTTATTCAAGATCCCAACAGGAATGGATAGTAAAATCAAACCTAGATCTTTTTTTTTTTAAATTTTAACAAATATAAAAATTTATTTCAGATAGGTAATTATTATTCTTTCTATAGAATACTTTTAATACATGTTAAAATTAAGAGAAATTACCAGATCTATAGCCCCTTCTCTCCGTAGCTCCAAGGTAACCAAACAACTAGACCAGCCTGCTCAAGGAAGTGTGGAAGATTCTATTGATCACCTGCCATAGAGTACACCATGGGAATAAGACTGCTTCCAAGTTCAAGTTTAACTCAAAGAGGGATACTTATACTCCAAAACACCAGAATTATCTTCTCTTGATACCTCTTCAATTCTGCCTAATCCTATTATTTTTATAACCTATTATTTTTATAACTGCCATAAAATAAGCCAGTAAGTCTAGCATTATGCTTTGACAATAATAGAATTTTCATAAATCTGGAATGAAACAGAGAAGAAAGATGCATAAAATGCAGGATCTAAAGCAGTTAATTGATGAAGGAATGAAGATAAGTTTTCTCATGAATTTAGGACTACTTGAAGATGCTTTGCTTTGTGAGTTTGTGTCAGAATTCTGGCTGAGAATGGAGAAAGTAGCAGAATCAAAATTTCCTATCCAATATAATTAACTCCAATTCTGTTTGAATTTTAGCCCCTCTTCTTATAATTAGTATTGGACTTCTGTTGTATGGGAACTCTGAAATCTTAACTTCATAGATTGATACAGCAAAGTGTAATTCAACCACTTCACACATATACACATACACTCCCACACATATGCACCCAAATTAATTTTGACTTCGGCACTGTGGCAAACACATATATATATATATATATATATATATTATTTTTTCCAGTGGAGAAAATTAAGGTTTTTTATAAGATAGACTGACTAGTTAAAAATTCTGCCCACATTATACATGAGAAAACATACCTTTGAAACATCAGAAATCTTGTGAATAAACTCAACCTTGAAGAGCTTCTAGGAATCAGAAGATGTTCAATTAATTTTAAATGGTAAAACCTAAAGGTTTTCTAATTTTATTCATCAATGAGGTCAATTTATTATCAATAAATTCAAGCCGCATTTAGAAAATGAGGTAATGTTGATTAATTTGACCATTTTACTCTAAGGTATAATCCTGAAAAATTTGATAAATCCTTACTAGAAAAAATAGCTTTAAAAAGGGGGGTCATTTTGTTGGAATGAAATTGCTTAACAATTGTTGTAGCCACCTGTATAAGGACGATGTGCAGGAAATTCCAAATCAGTCTACAAGAAACCAATCTCTTGGATCTGTAGGTTCTGCCATTGCTGCAATGCTGAATTAATGCTAAATGCTGAATATTAATTATTGAATTAATTTCATTTAAATAATAATAACAACAGTAACATTAATGTTAAATTAAATCCAAACATTGCTAGTTACTAATACTTGACTGTGCAAAATGGACAGACAGGGAAGGAGACAGAAGAAAGAGACCAAAGCAAATAAACTTTAAAGAATTCAGGCATAAAATATTTTAAAAAACATACCCGAGTAAAGCAAATACAGTAATCTGACTTGTATAAATGTCCCTTTTTCAAAGCCAGATCTTTTGATTTCACCTTAGCATTCTCTCTCTCCTCTCTCTCTCTGTGACTCTCTCTTTCTAGTTATCTGTTTCCTCATCCTAACTTCTGCTTCTGTCTATGCCTTAGCATATTTTTAAATCTGGAATTTACAAATAGAAGGATACATAACACAAAACATTCTTTTTTTTTTTAGTTTATAAATTTGAATGTATGTGGCAGAATTACATGCAGTATGTTATTGCTTAATATTTTTTTCTATTAATGAATCCAGGTAGGAAAACAATGTAAATTCACTGTCTAACTCCATTAAAATCAGGAGAGCAAACATTTTTAAGAGCTAAGAATGTATTTCATACATGTCTTATCTTAATATTCATGACAATACTAAAAATCTGCTTTTACATATGGAAAAATATAAGATATTGGAACTAGTAAATTTTACCAGTGAAAGAGATGGAATTGAGATCAAGTATGTCTAACTCTCCACACAAAACAATTAAAAACTAAAAGACAACATATTACCATATACAGATATTATATATATCATTTACACCCTTTTTTAAACTTGAAGATTTGCATGATGTTTTCCCACGTATTGGTGAAAGGATATAGCCATCCACATTCACTTGCCTGGTCCCTTTTACGACAGCAATATTTATAATGTTTTATTGAAACATTTCCTGCACTAAGGGCCCAGGTCCCCATATGTAATAAAGAAAATTGGTGGAATATTTTAATACATTTTTTTAACTTAAAATGTGGAAATTACAGATGACATAGGAAATGAAATGCTAGTCACTCTGTGACATGATACACAGCATGTTCATTTCCTTCCATTTTTAACTTTTTATGACTTGACACAAGTCCTGAAACTAATATGCAAATACTGTATTGGATCTCATATACTAAGCAAAGGGCCTCTCACTTACAAACTTATAGGAGAAAAAAACATTTTCCCATAACATAATGAACATTCTCCCTGCAAGAAAAAGAAACTCATTCAAATTAGTTTAAGTAAAAGAAAAATAATACTATTAATAGATAAGGACTTTCATCATTGAACCCAAGTCAGAAGAGATTTAGGGTCTCAAAAGAGTCTGGAATGAGAAACTCTAAGGCCATTTAGAATAGGCAGTGCCTACATGCTGGCTTTTCTTCTTTCTCTCTCATTTCTGTTTCTCCCATTTATTGGTCTCTTCTTGTATCTTCACATTCCTATTTATTTTTAGGACCACTATTTCTATGGAAATGTGCTTGTGCCTTTTCTCCCCAGCTTCAGCCCAAGTTCCTTGAAAGCATGAACAAGGACAGACTCATCAATGTAACATTGCCCCAGTACCATCCCCACCCATAAACAAAGCAGTGTATAAAGAGACAAATTGTCCTTCTATATCACACTCTGCAAAGGGATGAGGACTCAACCTGAGTTGCCCCTAACTGACATAGTCCAATTCAAAACCCTAAAATGATCTTATCCAATAATCTAATCAAAGTCACCTCAGCTAAATTTAATGCAGTCAAAGGGTATCAGACCTTTGATTATTTTGGGGATTCATAAAATAATCTCAAACTGCCCCATTAGTATAAATGGAACTGCTTTCTCAATTTCTTCTTTGGATTGTTCATTGCTAATGTACAGGAATAAACAATTTTGCTTGTTGATATTTTGCCCTGCTACATTGCTAAAACTCTTTATTAGCTCTAACAGTTTTTTGTGGATTGCTTTGATTTTTTATATGTAAGATCATGTCTTCTACAAATATTGATAGTTTTACTTGTTTCCAAATTGCATTTTTATTAATTTTTCTTACCTAATAACCCTAGCTAGGGCATCTAGTGCAATATTGAACAACAATGGTAAAATTATGCATCCTGTTCCTGTATTTAGGGGGGAAACTTTCAGTCTTTTACCATTGACTATTCTCTTAGCTGTGTGTTTCTCATAAATTGCCTTTGTCACGCTGAGAAAGTTCCCTCTTGTTCCTAATTTTCTGAACAGTTAGTGATTTATATTGGTATTCAGCTCCTCTATTTCCTTGTTGATGTCTGTGCAGATGATATATCCAGTATTAAAAGTGGTGTATTAAAATCTCCAACTATTATTTTAGAAATATGCATTTTTAAAATTTGCTGTGAACCTTCTTCCCTTTGGGCCCCATGGTGGGCTCCAGTTCCTGCGATCAGCTCAGCAGTAGGTTGGCTTGAAGGGAAGGCAACACAGAACTTTACAAAATAAAAAGAAAGAGAGAAACACAAGAGAGGAGATAAAGATGGAACTAAGGGGGCTCACAGCTTCTGAAACTGAGAACCTCGACCCTAGTTTCTACCTTGTATTTATTGGGAACTACCAAGCAGCTATGTGCTATTAGAACTGCAACATCATCTACAATAATAGGGAACAACTGCAACATCTAACAACTGCAACATCTACAATACTCACAGGTGTAACATTTGCAATAAGGAACAGGTAAACCAGTTTCCCACATTTCCCCCTTTTTGCTTTTGCAGTGTCTATGCAAATGACATTTCACTGATTAACAAAGCTTCCTGCATGATATTTTCACTTTTAGGTTTGAAAAATACTCATTAATTTTTTTCTCAATATATCCAGTCCCAGGATTGTTAAGACTTAAAATAAGAGATTTACATATACATTTAACAAGGTACATTTATATATCAGTTACAGTTCATTAAATCACTTAAGTACACTATATGTTGCATTATTAAAGTTCTGATTAATACTCAAACATTTTTATACAACAACAAACAATAAGACTTCCAACTAGCAGACATTTAATGATCAGAGTTTCATTTCTTATGGGCTTAATATTCCCAATCAGCGAGGCTATATAGGCCAGTTCATGATCAAAAACTATCTCATTTTTCCCAGTTTGTATAGTGCTCTTAGCATTTTCACTGGACCTGGGGCCACATCCAATTCACAGGCTAAGTCAATATTTACCTTCTCCCTCTTTTTTTTATTTTTTAAAGCAGCTTCCTGGAGGTCCTCCTACTCCCATGAAAGACCTTTCCCAATTAACACATCTCAGTCAGGGATGACAGATTTTTAGTATTCCAACAATATTACAAACTCCATTAACATGAGAAAACATTGTATTTTATCAATTACAGCAGAGAGTAGCCGGGACGTTACAGCTTGTCCCAATTGTTTGCCTATTCCAGACCCTTAAAATACCATTGTCTCTGATATTTCTTAGTAGGGTCACTGCCACAGGTTTCTTCTATGCAGCCAGATTCAGTGCCATCAGGCCAGGGCAGAAAGCCTTGAAGAACTGAGAAAGTTCATTGTTGACCTTTTCATAGTTTTTGCACTTTTTGTATTCATTCAGGCTTGTTTTACTTTTACAAAACACATTATTTCACTGAATGCTACCACAATACTTGCACAACTTGCTATATGCATACTAGTTCTGTCCCACATATCTCCATTTCTGATTTTATAAAACTAACCATTTTATTTTAGGAAAAAATACACCTTATTAAATTTCAGTTAGCATTCCCACAAACTTTTTACATTTTTCAATATTTACTTAACTTTTATATCTTTCATTTTATCCTATGAAGAAAATAAACTATTCATTTCAATTTCAGCAAGAACTATTTTTTTTCTGAAAAGACTTACAGTAATTCTATTAATCAAGATATACAACTATAGAGATATCATTAACATTTTAAACTTAGGTAATAATATAAGTTCTTATGTAATTTTTTGGCCATTTGAACAGAGCTCTTTCAGAACCTTTTATTTATCAAATTGTATCACCATCCAGAGGTATCAGCATATCTGACAATGAACAATCAGAAAAACAGTTGCAATATACACTGAAACAATTACAACATACACACTGACATTGAACAGACAAACACAAAACAGTTCCAAATCTACAAACCTAGAATTTCTTCGTTGATTTTAATTTGACTTTTTATATGCTCCTGAGGTGCCCTGCTTTCTGCTTTTTCTGTTTCTTTCCTCTAACATTCTTTTTTAAAAGTCTTCTTCTTGCTTTCTTTTATAATCCACCATTTCTTTTCCAGTTTTTCTCCTCTCAATTTCCTTCTTAATCTCTTTCTGTCCCCAAGCCATACTTGCTTTATGATGCCATACTTGAACAAATTCTGTAGTTTAGATACTTTGATGTAAAGCCATTCTAGTCTTCACAATGAGACCCAGCCATGTAGTTTTCAGCGTCCTTCTCTCCATCTGCGTGACTGGAGGTTGTGGGTTCCACAGGAACTTTCCTTGTCTTTTGGCGTTCATGGTATGGCTTTATCCGACAAGCTAGTACCCACACAGGATGTTCTCCGTCTCCCGGGGAAATGCAAGCAAACCCTTGAGGACTTCGAATGCTTTCCAAACCACTTGGGGCTCTGTGCCATTACAACCACTTTAATTTTGCTCAAGGCAATCCTTCTTCCCTTCAGGTCCTTGTTCTAGCACCAGTTGCTGCAAGCCTTCTTCCCTTCGGGCCTCATGTTGGGCTCCAGTTCCTGCGATCAGCTCAGCGCTAGGTTGGCTCGAAGGGAAGGAGATGCAGAACTTTATGAAATAAAGGACAGAAAGTGACACAAGAGATGTCACTAAAGATGGAACCAGGGGGGCTCACAACTTCTGAAACTGAGAACCTCGACCCTAGTTTCTACCTTGTATTTATTGGAAACTACCAAGCAGTTATTTGCTATTAGAACTGCAGCATCATCTGCAATAATAGGGAACAACTGCAACATCTGACAATTGCAACATCTACAATACCACAGGTGTAATGTTTACAATAAGGGACAGGTAAGCCAGTTTCCCACAACACAAATTCCTGTTAATGTTTGCTACATTTATTTTGGGGACCTGTCATTAGGTGCATTTATGCTTATTATTGTTATCTTCCTAATGAATTTCCCCTTTTATCAATACCTAATATCTTTTGTCTCTCATAACAGTTAGACTTAAAGTCTATTTGGTCAGATTTTAACATACCCACCCCACCTTTCCTTTGAGTACTATTTACATGAAGTATTTTTTCCATCCTTTCATTTTCAACCTGTTGAGTCTTTGGATAGAAGATGAGTCTCCTGTAGACAGCATTTAGTTGTGTCATGTTCTATTTTCCATTCTGCTAATCTCTGTCTTTTTATTGGAGAGTCTAATTTGTTTACATTTAAAGAAATTAATGCTAATGCAAGATTTATTTCTGCCATTTTGTTGTTTTTTGTAAGTCTTATACTTTTTTGTCCTTCTTTACCTCCATTATTGCCTTCCTTTGGTTTAATGACATTTTATACAGAGCCACTTTGAATCACTTCTAATTTCTTTATGTGTAGATGTTTAATATTTTTCTTTATCATTACCACAGAGATTACAAGAAGTCTTAATTTCTATTACCATTTAGTTTGGGTTGATACCAACGTGACTCAATACTCTCCACATTCTCTACTCCAATATCTTTCCATCTCTCCCTTTTAAGTTGTCCTTGTTAAAAATGACATCTTTAGGCATTGTGAGCCCAGTAACAAATGCTTATACTTATTTTTAATGCATTTGATTTTAAGCAATATAAGAATAAAAAACAGTATTACAAATGAAAATGCAATAATACTGGCATTTACATTTACCCATGTAGTTACCCACAACAGAGGTCTTTATTTCTTCATACAGCTTTGAGTTACTTCCCGCTATCATTTCTTTTCAACATGAAGGATTCCCTTTTGTTGCTGCCTCCCTTCACCCCTCCTCCTAGCCTTTGTTATCTCCCTTTTCCAGCCGTTGCTATCCTTCCCGCCAGTCCCGTCCACTTAGCCAACTCATAATCTGCCCCCTTTCTTAATCACCGCCTACTTCATAGCTGCCTGCACAGTTCCGCCTATCCACTACCGCCCCGTAGTTTACCCGCCCCAATTCCTACCCCTCCCTTGACCCGACCTTATATAATCAAGTGTATTTCCGCAATAAATTGGACTAGCTCATTCTCACAGGCTGTCTCCGTGGTTTTTACCCCGCGTCCCCCACGCCTGGAGAACCTAGGCCTACGCGTTGGCCTAGGGGCTCACCGCCGAGCCGTGGAAGCCCGCCGGTCCTCGTAGGTTGCTAACTTAGAGTAGCAGCCCACAGCAGGGGTTGCTAACTTGGAATAGCAACTCTCAGCACCTTTTGCATTTTCTGTAAAGTAGATATAATGGTAATGAACTCTCACAGCTTTCATTTGTCTGGAAATATCTCAATTTCACCCTTATTTTTGAAGAACAACTTTTCCAAATACATTATTTTTGGATAACATTTTTTTCTTTCAGAATTGTAAATATGTCCTCCACTGCCTCTTGGTCACTATGGTTTCTAATAAGAAGTTGGATGTTAATTTTATTAAGTATCCTTTCTATGTGATGTATTTTTTCTCTCAAATTTTTTTTTTTATTCCATGCTTATCTTGGCATTCAGTAATTTTATTATAATATATATTGGTATAGTTATCTTTGGTTTCATCTCCAGAAATGTGTTTATTGCATATCTTGGTTTTGTACATTTGTGAAATTTTCAGCCATTATTTTTTTCTGAATATTTTTTATGCCCCTTCATCTCTCTCTTCTCCTCTTGGAATCCCATGTTGACTATGTTGGTAGGCTTGAAGGTGTCCCACACATTCCTCAGGCTCTGACTATATTTCTTTCATTCTCTTTTACTTCTGTTCCTCAGATTTGACATTTTCAACTGTCTTATCTTCACTGATTCTTTCTCTCTCCTCCGATCTTCTGTTGAAACCCTCTGTTAAGTTTTTCATTTAAGTTATTGTACTTTTCACATCAAGGATAGCCATTTGATTCTTCTTTATAATTTCCATCTCATTATTGAAATTCTTACTTTGCTTCTATATTATTTTCCCTTTAATGCTTTGTCCATGTTTTCTTTTGGTTCAATTATCCCATTCAAGAGAGTTGATCTAAGATCTTTGATTAGTAGTTTCAGAAACTGAGATTCCTTGGGAATAGTTTGCATTAAATTCCTTTTTTTCCCTTTGACTGAATCTCCTGTCTCCTTGAATGCTTGCAATTGTTTTTCCTGAGAACTGGATTTTCTGAATATTATGATGTTGTAACTCTGGAAATCTTGTTCTCCCATTCTTCTGTCCATCAGACCTAGACAACAAAAAGAAAGAAAAAATAGAAAAAATGGAAAGAATAATAGAGAAAAAAAGAAAATAAGAGAATATATATTAACAGAAAAATATCCACCTCACTCTACCTCTCCCTCCCAAACAAGGGAAAAAAATCATGGCACATTGCCTTTCCAAGTCTATATGCTGGTAGAAAGGTGGAAAGGTGGAAAGCTGGAAGCTGCTACTGTTGAGCCAGCATCTATGCTAGTCCTCCAGGATCTGCCACGACAAAAAAAAAAAAAAAAGAAAGAAAGAAAAGAAAAGAAAGAAAGAGAAAAAATCTACTAGAGAGAGAAAGAGAGAGGGAGAGAAATAAAACAATGCACTGGCTCTTTATATCCTGGTCAAAGCTGATGTGAAATGTTAGTGTGAGGCAAGAAATTGCTGCTATCAAGAAGGCTGAAACCAAAGCATGTATCTGTGGTGTTCCTTCAGGGATCCTCCAGACTTTGACACTTAACCCCAACATAATGAAGATGAGGTTTCTTCTGCCCATCTTGGCTCCAGTGAGCCTCTCCTGAAATCTGGGCCAAATTTTCCCATCTACTGATGTTTCCACAGAAGCCTCTGCTGGTCAGGGAATGCAGGCTGGGCACTAGGTCATGCTTTTACTTACAAAAGTTGAACTAGCTTCTCACTTCCTCTGGCACTCCTGTAGTTATTCTAAATGTGCAATCAGTTTCCATGGTCACTGCCTCATCAATTCCAATCTCTTCTTACAGCTCATTTATTTTTCCAGTGGAGGGAGTGATCTATAAAGTTTTCTTCTTGCCACTTTATGCCTGCATGCACTCTGAGCTTCACACTCTGTTTCTTTGATCTCTCTGTCTCTCTCTCTCTGTTTTATTTACCACCGAATTGAAGCATTTTAAATCTGCCTAGCAATATTAGGTAAACCATCCTGACCCACAGGTGGTTCAGTGGTGCTGACCTCATCCGCCACTCTAGAGGGGGACCTAAGACCTAGTTGTGGTCAATAGGTTACAGTAATTGTTCAGATTATGTGCCATTATTGGTTAAAACCACTGGATTTGAAGTGAAATTGCCTGGATTCAAATCACAGCACCAACACTCACTTGCAGTGTAAACGTGTGCTGTTTACCTTTCCCGAGACTTAGAACAGTATCTAGGTAAATAATACGTATTAGCTGCTATTTCCATTAAGGTAGTTGAGGAAGTTAGTTTTGGGACTATTTGTGGATTATCATGGAATTTTTGGAACATGGATGGGGTTCTTAACCGGTTGAAACAAGCTTGGAGTTGGTGGTTATTTTGCCTCCATGTGGACACATCCTAGTTGATAATTAAATCTATACCAAGACAAGCACAGTCAGGAGCTAAATCATCATATGAGAAATTGGGCCCAGCCCATTTATATCTGAACTTCTCAGTTGCATGAGCCAATACAATCCCTGTTTTGCTTTAGGCAGTGAGAGCTCCTTTCTCTTGCAATTATACTGATTAGCATTATGGTTTTCATTATCAATGTAATTATCTAAATAATTATGAAATATATATTATGTATATTAGTATGCATTTGTGGGAGTCATATAAGTAATAATTCAAATAGTAAAACAGCATAAAATGGGAACACTCACAGCCAAGCCCACTAACTTCTGTTCTCTTTTATAGATTCTAATTTCATTCTTTATCATGATTATAAACTCTTCTCTATTTATGTGCTTACGTCATTCTTCTTTGCTTTAGCAACATTAGAAAAAATCATTGATTCTCAATATTTTTTATCTTAAATTAGTTTAGTGGTAAATTTATACTTTAAGTAATCTGCTTTAAATTTCTGTTTCTTAGTCCATCATCCTTACAGATTTTTCTGATTTCACCCTATGTAAAACAAAGATAATAGTATACACATATTTCTCTCTTCATTCCATTTCCTTTTTCTGTATTTCTCATCTAAGTCATTACATTTATATATTCAAGATCTGTTGTATATACTTTGTTTTCTTTTTTTCCTAAAATTATGTCTTCAATTCACTCTGCCTATGGATTGATAGAGTTTTGACAGCCACTAAACATTTATAAGTATGCAAACATTTTTCACTGTGCAAGTAGTACAATTGTATCCATGGAGAAGCAACTGTAATCTATATCCCAAATTGCTCTTCAAGGAGAATTTTCAAAGCATCAATGTCAGATACATTCTCCTTCCAATTACTCAGACCATGCCACGTTCTAGTTTGTTTTCTATTAGGATTATAACTGTTTTAGCTGAGGTTTTTTTTCCCTTATGCTTTAAGTTGCAATTCTGCTTCTTTATTGTTAATGGAAAGATGTGAGAAGAGCTGGCCTCTTAATCAAATAATTGTTGAATGTCCTCCACTTTTTTTCTGGGACTACATACTTTCTATATCTGTTCATTGGAGAAAATGGTTTAAGATACTGTTTCATGTATTTCATGACTGTTTCTATGATACTGATTCAATGTGCTGTAGTATATATTTGAATATGTTTTTAGTAAAGAGTTCTTAGATGCCAAGATTAGTTCCCATATATATTAAAATATTTTATTTTGTCCTCATTTTAAATTAATAAGTTTGCCTGGTACAAGAATAGCTCCAAAAACATTTTTCTTCAAACGTTTGAGTGCCTCTTTATTTTTTAAGTGACTTTTGTGTGTTTCCTAGTTTGCTTTTATTTTCTCTTTCTATAGACATTTAACTTCACCTTTGAAATTTTTAACTATCACCAACTTGTGACTAGGCGTGTGCTTTTTATTCATTCATTATGATCAACAAGTATTGAGCCTTTCATTCTAGGAATAAATATCTTTCTTTTTTGGAATTCCTAATTTTTGAATTTCTTAATTTGAAAATTATCTTGTTTTATAATCTACTTATTTGGTAAGTGGATTTTGAACATCTTTAATTGTTCCTCCCTGAATCAACTGTTCTATCATTTTTCATCCTTCAAATAATTTCCATAAACATGTCTTTTCCTCTATTCTTAGAGATTTCTGCACTTTTATCTTCCAGATTACTTATTTGTTCTTCTGAAGTTTCCATTTTACTGGAAATTCCTGACTGACTTTAAAAAATTTAATTAGTCACATTTTAAATTTCCATCAACACCTCCTTGCCTGTTCTACTCTTTCCTCATTCTTATTTATTTTATTTGATGCAATATCCTCCTGAATTTCTCAGATAACCTACACTAAAATGTGTTTTCAATATCTCTGCATTTAATGGTCATTGGCCTCTGGGATCATTCACTTGATCTATTTATCCTGGTTCTTCTCTTTGCATTGTCGTTTTTCATTAAATGACTAATAACACTTTCTCTGTCATTTATTGTATAAATATGATAATGGATTAGGCTAATTACATGGGATTATTCTGAAGGATTTCATATTTATTTTTTTAACGGTTTTCTTTCCAGTAGGAGAAGGTTAAATGTTGCTTTGGGGTCTGTTAAGGGAGTGTTTTTGGCAGACTTCCCTTTTAGAAAATGAAATCTGGGAAGAATGGAAGGCAAAGGGTAGGCTCAGACTTGCTCTTCTCCCAGCATCACACACAAAAACAGCAAAACACAGGACTTAGGTGCATTGAATCTGGAACCAAGTCTCTCAGGTTCAAATTCTGACTCTGCCACTGGCAAGTTCCATGACTCGGCAAAAGTTACTTAACTCTTTGTGCTTCAAATTCCTTACATCTTAAATTTTTTTTAAAAATTGAATCTGCAACATTGAATTTTTGTACAAGTTACACATAAAGTATTTAGACAATACCTGGCACACAGTAAGCACTGAATATATATTAGCCCCAAAGTGCAAACATAATGCAAAACCTTTTTAGTATAAGAAATATTTTAGTGTTTTTTTCTCTTTGGAAGAACTACTTATTGTTCATTTTGTTTCTCTCTCTTATACAGTTCTAAATTTATATCAGTCCTTTTTCTGCTTCTCTCTAAGGTACACCCACTCTAAACCTCTTAGGCTTAGAAATTACCTTTAGAAAGTGATTCTCCAGGTTTAAATGAAAGCAAATGGCACTGTTGCCTGTATTTTTATACTGGTTGTGGACCGTGGGAAAGAGGAGAGGAGAAAGAAAGGCTGAATGATCCACACAGTGGTAATAATTATGACATGATAGGAATACCCTGTTTCTGCATCCCAAGATTTGCTCTCCTCTGTAAATCTTTATTGACAACTTGAATCTGAAGCAAGGGTCAATTTTTTTCATACTGGAATTTCCAGATTGGTTTCTGCATCAATTAAATTCCTTAATTCTTCTTTATG
Organism: Dasypus novemcinctus; assembly: GCF_030445035.2. NCBI lineage: Eukaryota > Metazoa > Chordata > Mammalia > Cingulata > Dasypodidae > Dasypus > Dasypus novemcinctus. The sequence continues at coordinate 65,845,582 of NC_080683.1, read as the reverse complement.
TACCTTTCATGTGATTATTGACATCTGTTTTTCTGTTCCTAGTTTCTTAAATCATACCGTGAAACAGATAAAGAATAAATATATATTTTATTATCCAAATATATGACTATACTTTTTAATATCATTAAATATATTAACACTTAATTCTTTGTGTTGTTTAAATTTTTTTAATGGAATGCACTTTTACCAAGCCAAGTTAACTTAACACACATTCATATTTTTGTTATTAAATTTTTAAAGCATTTTTCCTGTATAACAGCTCACAAATATTAAGGATTTAGATTGGTTCTCTTTCTCTTAAAAATAAAATTTGTCTACTTCTGTCTACTTGAGAACAATGCATTCAGTCATGGTCCATATTAACCAGTCAATAATTTATGACCCTTGTTTACACATGAGATATTAAATCTCTGCAATTTAAACCTTTAACTCTGAACAAAAAATGAATTTCTCATGATTAAAACTGACCTGAGAAATTTAACTAATGAAACATTTTCACCTTAAAAGTCAAAAGGTTATAGCTTAAGTGAGGGAATAGATTTACTGGAAAACAGAAAAGTCCATTTTCTCAGATGATCGAAGAAAAGTAGCTTTTCAGCTTTCTAACTCACTGTGTGATTTATGAGAGAAAGTTTTAGTCTGGTTGAGCTAAGAATAAAGAGAAATCATAGCTCTACAGTATGACAGTGATCCTAAATGCTGTACATGATGGTGATGCTCCAATTTTTGAAATTGTTTCATTTAAAAACTAAACATTGGATTTCCACACATTGTTATAGGATCCTCAGCTTTCTTTGATTCAATTTAAAAGGAGTGTTTATGGAACTTAAATTGTTCCTGGCAATTCTATGCTCTGCAACATTTTAAACAAATGTCTTTTATACCAAACTCTTCCACATAGAGTATAGATAAATCTAAAAATATAAAATCATGTCCCATTCACAGGCTGGTTTTACTGTTTGGATGGATTCAATCGCTGTGCTTTCCTAGTAGAGGGAAAGTTAATACTCATAAAAGTAAACTTTAAATTCTAAGCACGTTGTATCTAAATTAAAATGGCTACTCAGATCCTAAATCAATAGAATAAAATATAATACAAAATATGAATATAAAATAAAATAATGAAATATAGCAAGGAAGCAGTCAGATCAGATGCTGAGACTCTGCACCTAGGTTTCACCCTCTTTTTCTAATCATATTTAAATTGAGTTTGAAAAGTTATTATTTGGAATATATCACCAGCTTTTGTTTTCCCTTTTTATTTCCTTTATGGACGTAAGTGTAATAAAATCAAATAGCCATGTCCTAATCTGGGAAAACTGGTATACTTTAGTGCTGCGTGGATTATTCTCAACATGGGATTTGACTGGTTTGCTCATTGGGAAACTTATCTCTTATTTTTTCTGTATCACTCCTTAGCATTTACAGTGTAATTTCAAAATACCAGTGGGGGCCATGGCATGTGGATGATGAATGTGTTCTCCACTTCATTTGTACTTGTTAGGAGATTTGGGTGTCAAAACACTCCTGAAGTGTTTCATGATCTCCAAATTTGACACTAAGTGTTATTTATAAAGGTTATTCTAGGGATATTGGGCTGTTGCTGTGCTGATTTCCCTTTCCTGGAAGACCCTGGGGGAAATCACCTCTTCTGCTAGAGGACCTTCAAAGGCCTTCACATCCAGACTCAGTACACAGTGATTGGCAGGGCCTCTAATTACCGAGAGTTTTACTAGTCAGGTGAAGAGTTACCTTTTATTATTAAACTTTACAAGCTTATGGAATTAGGTAAATTTGTTCATCATTTTCTTTTTGGAAATTAAAAAGATTTACACTTCCTATTTTGAGCAAGTATATTTTTGCTTGCAGCTGTCAAAACAGCTGTCATTTCAATTATCTGGAGTACGTATTAGTCAATTTTTAATAAAGTTTCAACTACTTTTTCCTGTTTTTTAATGAATGGTATCCTTTGCACACCTTTTAAATATGTGTTGTATGGCCCCTACAGAATTTTGAAATTAGGAAGAAAATATTAAATAATTTAATCATAAAATGCTTACATTTTTTTTAATGTTGCCTGGAGCTCACTCCTTGCTAGCAGTTTTTATATCTTTTAAACTCCCCCTTCTTAGAAAGTAATCACAGTGGCAACAATAGAGTTTATAGCATTGACAAATTTGGGATGCAGTTATCTTCTTGTTCCATGGAGCAATGCATCAAGAACTCATTTCATGCTTATTTGTATATGGATATATGCATGGCATTGCAATTTATTTTTAAAAATATGATGCTCTCTATCCAAATTGACTGTAAACTCTTAGAAAATAGTAAAACACGTACCTTTTTCTCTATTCTCAATATTTAGTAAATTATTAGGTTTGCTTTAATAAAATTATTCACTTTAAAAATAACTCAAACTTTCATGTTTGTTCTCCTAAGCCTTCCAATTAGAGAATAGGAACCCGGGTCTTGGCGCGCTCAGATATTTGGAGGTGGGTGAGCATTAACATATCCTGATGGCTAGGACACTTGTATAAGGTTCAACCCATTTCTCCATTCTCTCTTTGCTATGCTTTGTTTCCTCCTGGAATGCTCTCCTTACCTTCACTGTGTTCCTATTCTATTCTTTTAGGGCCTAAATCAGTTTTCTATGACTCTCATGTGGATATTCCTAAACCAGAAGTGGGCACTCAACTGCTCTTTAACAAATTGAAGTGTGGTTCCTTTAATGGCAAAATATTAATCAATTCTTTTATTCTTCTTTACTATTTTCTTACACAATTGTAACCCATTTCACATTCTTCTTTATATTAAAGTTATTTTCATATATTCCATCTTCTCCACTAGGTAAGCAAGATCATGGATGTTACAGACCAAAATTTTTCATCTGTCTATGCATCATAACACTTCACATAGTTAAAGTATGTATCATATTATTTAATATGTGGGCTCTCTATTCACATAGACTAGAATTGAATCCATTGTCAGAACTTACTATTTGCGAGACATTGGCCAACTTATTTAGCATCTCTATGTACCAGTTAACTCATTTATAAATTGGATAATAATAGTATTCAACTTTAGGTTTGTCATGAAGATTAAATTACATAATGCATATAAAACAGAACAGTGGTCACCATCAATAAATATTTTTTTATTATTATTATTATAACATGAATGTACTTCAAAAGTTCCATAAACCCCCTCAAATGGAATATAACATATGTATCAGCACTTTTTAAGCAGATGACTCATAGCTTTTATAGATTCTCAAAGGGACTGTGAATTTAAAAACGATTAAGAATGAATGTTCTAAGTAGTGATTATATTCAAAATTTGACAGAGAAACAACATCTTCACAGAGTGGTTCATTGGGATCAGAGTCCTAGCTTCTAATACAGATAGGGAAGTAAAATTCACTTGGATATAGATTAGAAAGAGGGATACAGAATATTGTGGACCATCCATGTACCTACTGTCTGCCAGGAGCATTACTAATTTATGGGATCCAGTTCTTGGCATACACAGGAATGGATTGATGGTGTTTTGCCTGCCATACACCCATTATTCCTGCAATTCTTCCACCCCATTACTATTCTAATTGACAATTCTATTTTCTTTCAATCATTTGCCTCCCCTCTGTTAAGCACTTTTCCGGGATTTGTAATAAAAATTTCTTTTTTGATTTCCAATAAAGGGGCAAGCATCTGATACTCATATTTTTTAGAAATTTTCTCCTTTGGATGAAAATATTGACCAGAACAGTGAAAAATATGAAAATGTTAGAGTTTTCTATTGTATCTCTGAAATCCATAAGTTGTCCTCCAGTGACTCCTTATATGTACCTCAGAATATCCAGAATATTCATGGTTTACTTGCTAAGTCTGGATCTCCGGCTTCTCTATCAGTGCAAGCTTTATAGACACTCAAATTTTCCTTCCAAAAATTCTAATTTTAGATTAAACCAACCAGAGTTAATATCTGAGGATCCCTCACAAAGACTCCAAGATGATACATCCAACACTTTACCATCTCTTGGAGAAAACAAGCAGTTAAACAGGGAGAAATAATATAGCATGACTGGGAGTGAGAAATTATAGGTTGCTATAAGAGCACATATAATGCAAACATAACAAACCTGTATAGGAAAACACTTCCCATGGAAAATACATTTAAAGTAAAACCTAAATGTAGCTAGGAGTAATTTAGGTGACTATTATAGATTAGGGCTTAGGGAAGGGCTCCATGCACAGAGGAGACAGAGGACTGAACAGAGACAAATGCAAGTCCAGTTGAGTTTAGAAAACATTGCAGGAGTGAGGGGAATGTTGTGGTACACTGGCTTAGGATTGGAAATTTTCCTTGATGCTCTACAGTAATAAAGATGACTCCAAACATCCATCACCCCACCACAACCACCAGCATAAGATGAACTGATATTTTCAATCTTGTCTTGCTTGGTCAGAATTAATACAGGAATAGAGCAATGCTAAATCTAGGCATGAAAGACATCAGTGACTCCAGGTGACTGATCTGAAGATGGATTGTGTCATTTAATTCTAGTTCTGTTTTTTGTTTTTGTTTTAGGATCTCTTGAGTAAGCAGATATCTAAACAGCAGACCAAGGAAGAATCATCAACAAACAAATCAGAATGTTTATCCAGTAAGAAATACAAATGGTGAGTTCCAATCCTTGAAAAAATCTTAAGTTAGCTAGATGGGGGAAGAAGGGGATAAATTCAAGGTGGAAAAGAAATAGCTGACTCCCCCAATTTTCTCACTATCAGAGATCATCCTGTAAATAGTACTAGTTGTGGGAGGGAGCCTGGCTTTGACTTTGAGTTAATTTCAAAGATGTGATTACTATCATAAGCTAAGAAAACTTTTTCTTACCTTAATTATTGTATTTTATGGCAAGTGACTGAAGGTATCACTGTATGTGAGTGATCTAAAGTATCAAGAGACTTGCACGTACTTTCATCCATGAATAAGATGGAGAAAAATGTGCCCAACAGATAATATCTAAAAGTAAAGTGGTTGCTTTATAAATTCATCTTATGAATCACACCTGGCCCACATATTTATGTATATAAAATTAGTTGCTTAGCAATAATTAATAACCAGATTTTTAAAATTAACTTTATTTTAAAATGTTTCAATGATATATTAAAGATATATTCATCAGTGGTCAATGAGCTGAAAATGCATAGTAAAGTATATGCGCATTTTATTAATGGTCCTACTTACCTTTCTAGGTAGACTTACTAGGAAGTGGAGAACAAAAGAAGGGAGGGGAAAAAAGACAACTGAGGTTTTGTTAATGAATAACTTCATTAGTAAATATAAAACAGATATACTATTGACTGTTCTTGCTTAAAATACTGTTAACATCAGAAAACTATAGTTCAACATAATTATTAACATTCATCCTGTAACCCTTGAATGCAAGGGAATCCAACAATTCAGAAGGTTAATTATAACTTGAATTATCACCTAAAATAGATTTTTAAAATTGAAATTAAATATTATTTTCCTATTATCCTATATTTTCTCAATTCTTTTGGTTAGTGCTATTTTTCATTTCTTAGAATCTTAAGGAAAAGGGGATACAAAAATGTAGATATGTTATAGAGAACTAGGTAGAATAACTCAGAAGTCATTAATGACTTAGGTATTCCGAAATATTTAAGAGAATTAATTAAGGAAATTTCACATACAGGTAAAACACATTTGAAGTATAATTACATTATACTATGCCTGGTGCCCAGCAGCATTTTTCTGCTTTTGGATAGCTACCCATTTTCCTGGTAGTACTGCTAGAACCGAGAACTGTTACAGATCTGTTTAAGATGTGTAGCGCATTTTGAAAGCTCTTTACTTTCTAATGGTGATATGAATTTTAGGAAATACTGAAGTTAGAACTAATTCTAATGACAGAGATAGAAAGAGAACTGGCAGTTAAGTTTTCTTTAGTTATATAAAATAACGAGGTTGATTTAATTTTCATATGTGGCTTATAGTGTTTTTGAGAAAGGAATTCCAAAGGCAGATTTGTAGCTATCCTTTCTCCCCCACCCCACCCCTTCCATATATACTTATTGGAATAGTAGATTTTGACTACCTGGAAGGACATCAATCATTGTGCAATTCTGATATGTTTTCAAAAGAGCATGTCTCTAAAGAATAAAACCTGAGAAAATATAGATTCATATTATTTGCAAGTTTGCAATATCATAAATGCATTGTACCACTACAACAGTTTTGAACACACAGTAGAATTATCCCAGAGGAAACATTTTATTTCTTTGTCATCCATGTCATCATTCTTTTCATCATCATCTTTAAAAGTAACTGCATTTTTTCTTCCTCTTGGTTCTTTTTTCCCCACAATTTTTTTTAACATAAATTTCACTCAGCTTTATGGAAGGTAATTTAAAATTCTCCCTTTACTGTACATTTCTAGACTCTTTACCTCCTTGGAATTTTAGGTTCACAAAAGACAAGCCCACTTACCTGCCCTCATGCATCCTTCTCACAATGGTGTAAGAGGGTTTTCATGAAAAGAATCAGCCAATAAAGTGCTTTCAAAGAGCCAAGAATTTTCTACCATGAAGTAGTACTAGATTAGAAGCATAAAATAAAGGAGAAAGGGCAAAAACAAAACAAAAACTGAAGAGGGGCATTTGATTAATAGTGAATTTGTGTTCACAATATTTTTGGAATTGGATCATATCAACTGTTGAAATAAGATACTTCTCTTCCTAATGAAATATAATGCTAGATTAAGGGGTAGGGATATCTGTATTTATCAGAAGGTGAAAGAATGCAAGAGTATTTATTATCTAATTGAATAGGGCAAGAGTTGTTTATTCTAGGGGAATTAATAAAGAAACAAACAAATAAAAAAACAACAGCAAAAAAAATAAAGAAAAACAAAAGATAAATTAATTCATGCTACTGCAAAGGCTTCTAGTGTGACTTGATCTTTCCCCTCCCTTTCTTGCATCTCCTTTATTTCCCCTCCCCTCCATCTTCTCAGATTTTGGCTTTGTCCTCTGGATCCACAGGTTGTCTAATTTCAACTCCAGACTCTTCTCTCATGATTACTTTTCTAGCATCATATTTGCAACCCACACATACAGTGAAATGGGGAGGTTATTTTGCGGTAAATAAATGTTGAAGAAAGAAAGAGAAAATAACACTTTTCTAGAAGCCCCAGGAAATATTCATTGCAGTTAATGGACCTGAATCAACAAATTTGTTCAGCAGAATGGGAAACACTCTATGGCTAACACTAATCATGTTGAACCCTAAAGTTTGTAGTAGAGTGAAGCCAAGAATCCCCTGGTCATCAGGGAAACAGGGGTACCACAACAAAAGACATAATAATGATGGCAAAAAATAATAAAGAAGATACCAACATTCTCCTTTTGACTCTTTGGTATCCAAAACTCCATTATTTTCAGGTATGAAATATACTCATAACCTCCCTAAAGAAGGACAAGATAAAGTTTCACCCAGTATCTTAAGTTGGAAGTTCCAGGTTGGGGGGATATCTTAAAATATTTAAAATACCAGATATGTATCATAAAATTGATACTATTCTGAAATTTGCTAGTGATTTCATTATTTTATTAGAGATTTGATATTTTGATAATTTTTAGTTTCTTGATTTTTATTTTGTTAATAACTGCTAGTCCATTTTCTACTTCCTCTCTTAACTTGGATCCTTAACTTTTCTGTGGCTTTGTGGGTTGAAGTTAACTGATTTATTTCAAGCCTTATTATTTTAAATAAATATAGTTAATATTATAAATTTATATCTAGCCATACATAAGGTACATTCCAAAGTTTTCATATAAATTGTTTTCATTTCATTCAATTCTAAATATTTTATCATTTTCATTTTAAATTGAATGCATTGATTTTTAAGACATTAGTGTTTCATTTGCAAATATATATTTTGATATTTTGCTAGCATTTGTTTTCTAATTTATTACTCACAAAATTGTCTTTAAAATTTAAAATAGATATTTTTAAAATCCTTTTGTGATTTAGTACGTGCTTACTTTTAATAAATTTTCCAAAGCTACTTAGAAAAAAATATGTTCTATTTTCTATTCATGTGTAACATACATGATTAAAATGTGTAAAAAATCTCCATTGTGTTTGCACAGTTGTCAATGCATTTTTGTAATTCTGTCAGGTTCTTTTTTAAAATTAAATTATGTGTTGAGATAATTGCAGATTCACAGGCTGTTGAAAAAAATAATACAGAGACTGCATTCCCTTTAGCCGGTTTCCCCCAATAGTACTATCTTGTGAAACTAGGACACACAATCGGTATACTGACATTGATATAGTAAAGGTATAGACATTTCCATCACCTACAAGGCTCCTTGCACATACACATTGCCCTTTTATAGCTACACCTGATTTCCATTATTATAATTTTTTTCACTTCAATAATTTTTAAATAGAATCATACAATATGTCATTTTGAGGATTGGCTTTTGTTACCCAGCATAATTCTCTGGAGAGTCATTCAAGTTTTTTGCATATAGTGATAATTTGTTCCTTTAAATTGGTGAGTAGTAACCCATAATACATATATAAGAGTGTATGGCAATTTAACACCAATAGAAGGATATACGGGTTGTTTCCAGATTTTAGGCTATTGTGAATACAGCTTATTATCATATTTTCTACATTTTGCATCAACATAAATTTCTATTTCTTGGAGATGAGTATCCAAAAATGCAATTTCTAGGTAGAAATGTATCTGTATGTATACTTTTTTGTTTTGCTTTATTTGTTTTGTTTTTTAAAGAAACTGCTGAATTTTTTCTTAGGGACTGTATTATTGTACAATCCCACAAGCAATGAATAATTGATCTAGTTTCTCCACACACTTGCCAATGACAAATTTGGTGTTGTTACAGATTTTTATTTTATTTGAATTTCCCTAATAGTTAATGATGTTGAGCATATTTCTTTTCATGTGCTTATTTTCAATCTTTATATTCTTTTTTTTATTAGTAAGGGTTCTTTATGGAAACTGAACCAACAGAAGATACCTGTAAATATTATGGGTTTTTATAAGATTGTCTCACATGATGTGAGGATGCAAGTCCAAATTCTGTAGGGCAGGCTGCAAGTCAGGAACTCTTATGAAGGTCCTCAATGAATTCTCCCTGAGAAGCTGGCTGACTGAAGTAGAGATGACAGTTCTCTCTCTTCAGACTTCTGAAATTAACACTTCTCCTTTTTTTAAATTTTATCAATGGCTTTTATTAATAGTATAATCACAATATTGTACATTCATCATCTCAAAAATTTTAGAACAATTTCATTACTCCAAAAAGAAAGACTACATCCCTTAGCATTCCCCCCACCCCTATATAACTACTAATCTAATTTCATCTTTATAAATTGGTTTATATTTACATTTCATATAAATAGAATCATACAATATGTAGTACTCTGTGTCTGGTCTCCTTCACTTAGTATAATGTGTTTTATTTTTTGGTCTGATATTAACATTTTGTAGTATTAACCTACATTTGTTCAGCTTCAAAGAAGAATAGCCTTATAAATGCAATTTTGCCCATATTAATATTTCATGTCATATATTTATATTTCACAGAATATATTTAGTTCATAATAATGCAATCATACAGTGTTTGTCTTTTTGGGTCTAGCTTGCTTCACTCAACATAATGTCCACCAGGTTCATCCATGTTTTTATATGTTTCATGACTTCATTTCATCTTACCATTGCATAATATTCCATTGTGTATATACACCACAATTTGTTTATCCATTCATCAGTTGATGGACATCTGGATTGTTTCCAATTTTTGGCTATCATGAATAATGCTGCTGTGAACATTGGTGTGCAGATGTCTATTCAGGTCACTGCTCTCTGTTCTTCTGGGAATATACCTAGCAATGATATTACCAGGTCCTATAGCAAGTTTATATTCAACGTCCTTAGGAACTGTCAAACAGTCCTCCACAGTGGCTGTACCATTCTACATTCCCACCAACAGTGAATAAGCCTTCCTATCTCTCCACATCCTTGTTAACATTTACAGAAATGGACAAAAGACTTGAAAAGACAACTGTCCAAAGAAGAAATGCAAATGGCGAAGAAACATGAAAAGATGTTCGACATCACTAGCGAATAGGGAAATGGAAATCAAAACTACAATGAGATTATCATTTCACAACTATTGCTGAAGGCAATCTCCTCAGTTGATTGCAGATGTAATCAGCCATAGATGTAATCAACCTATTACTGATTTAAGTCCACAAAATGTACACACAGTAATAATTAGACCAGTAATTGCTTGGCCAAACAACTGGGCACCATTACCTGGTCAAGTTGACACTTGAGCCTAATCATCATACTCTTCATTGAAATATCTTCCCATGTATTTTATCCATTTTCTAATTGAAATATTGCTTTTTTTACTCTTGAGATTTGAGAGTTCTTTATATATTGCAACAAATAGTTCTTTGTTGTATGCATGTTTTGAAATTATCGTCTCCCAATCTGTAGATTGTCTTTTCATATTTTTAATAAGATCTTTTGCAGAGAAATTTTTATACTTTGATGAAATCCAATTTATCAGTTTTCAATTTATGAATTGTGTTATTCTTATCCAGTATAACAAATTTTTGTCTAGCCCTAAATCACAAAGATTGACCCTCTTTATTCTAAAAGTTGTATAGTTTTAAGCTTGACATTTAAGTCAGTGAAAATTTTTGAGGTAATGTTTGCATAAGGTATGAATCTTATGAATTTTTCTGCCTATGGATATTATTTTGTCCCAGCACCACTTGTCGAAAGGATTATTTTTCTTCTGTTGAATTGCTTTTGTACCTTTGTCAAAAATCAGTTGGGCATGAATGTTTGGGCTACTACCAGGTTTTCTATTGATCTGTTTACCTATTGCTATCCTAATACTACACAGCCTTGATTATTATAGCTATGTAATAAGTACTGATATCAGGAAAACTGGCTATTCCTACTATATTCTTACTTTTCAAAATTGTTCTAACTTTTCTATTTCCTTTGTCTTTCCATAATAATTTTTATAATAAACTTTGTCTATATCTACAAAAATCTTGTTGGGATTTTGTTTTGCAATGCACTAAACCTTTAAAATAAATTTGGGGATAATTGACTTCTTTATTATATTGTGTCAAAGAAACCCATGTAAATTGTACACCTTAGCATTTGTTTAGATATTCTTTAATTTTTTCTTAAGTGTTTTGTAGTTTACACTATAAAGTCCTGTACCCACATTGTTAGATTTACACATTACTTTTTTGTGTGTTATCAAATGTAAATGGTATTGTAATTTTTATTTTGTTGCCCATGTGTTCAATTGCTTGTGTATTCAAATACACTTGATTTTTAAAATTTTCTACATTAAAAAATCATGCTATAAACATGGACTGTTTAATTAATTCCTATTGAATTTTTACGCCTTCTATTTCCTCTTTTTTTGTTTGTTTGTTTTAACTACACTGAAAAGAACTTCTGGAATTATGTTGAATAAAAATGGTAAGATCGAGCATTCAATCATTCACCACTAAGTATAAATTTAGCTGTGTGTATTTTGTATATGCTTTTTATAAGTTAAGGATGCTCCAATCTGTTTCTATTTTTCCAAGAGTTTTTATCATCAGTCAATGTTGAATTTTATCAAATGCTTTTTTATACATCATTCATAGGAGCATGTAATTTTTCATGACTTGTTTACTTAAATGGTGGATTATATTGATTGACATTGAATATCTAACCACCCCTATGTCCTTGGAATAAGATTCATGTTTATAATTCTTTTTATATATAAGCTGAATTCTATTTGCTAATATTTTGTTAAGGATTTTGCATTTATAGTCATGAGGGTATTTATCTGTAGTTTTTTCTTTTTTTGATACAACTTTTTTTTGGTTTTGATATTAGAGTAATACTAGCATCATAAAATGAATGGGGAACTGTTTCCTCCTCTTTTATTTTATGGAAGAGATTGTTCAGAATTGGTATTAATTATGAATTATTACATATATGTTTGGTAGAATTCACCACTGAAAAATTGGGGCATCACGATTTCTGTTTGAGGGAAGTTTTTAAATTATTCACGCAATGTTCTTAAGAGTATCACTAATATTAAATTATCTATTCTTTATTGGGAGTGTTGTGGAACTTTTGTTTCACAATGAATTGGTCAATTTCCTCTAAGATGCCAAACTTGTAAGTGTAGAATTGTTCATAGTATTCCTTATTATCACCTTGATGCATGCATGATCTATATTAATTTCACCTGTTCCATTGCCGGTATTGAATTTTTTGTTTCACTCTGTCAGTCTTGCTATGTATAAAATAATAATATCATATGTTTATGTATGTTCATATATAAATGATATAAAGATAATAATTGGATTTGTTAGGGGAAAAATACTTTGCTGAGTAGTAATATTTTGACAATGCTCTTTAATCATTAGTTAAAAGGGTTTAAAAACAATGCAAGTTATTGGTGGTAGGGTGAGATGTTATATATGTTTGTTTGATGTTATATATGTTTGTTTTGTAAGCTCACAACTATTATACATTTATTGTTTATGTATGTTTATGTATGAGTGATATATTTCAATAGGTATTTTAAAAAGCAAAAAAAAAATAGTAATATACTATTTTATAAAAGAACCAACTCTTTGCTTTATTGATTCTATCCCTTTTCTATTTTTTATTTTTATTATTTTCTTATTTCTAATCACTTTGGATTTATTTTGCTCTCCTTTTTCTACATTTGAATGATATAGATTATTAATTTGAGACTTTCTCTTTTCTACTTTATGAATTTATTGCTTATCATTTTTGTTCTGCACTTCTTAGGCTGTGTCTCAGAAAATTAGAAATACTATATTTTAATTTTCACCAGTTTATTGCATTTACAATTTTCACTCAGAGTAATATGGAAGTGTGTTTATTTTGCAAATATTTTCAATTTTTCCTATTTTTAAATTGATTTCTAGTTTCAGTCTCTTGTCAGAGAATTGACTCTGTACAATTTCAATTATTTTGTATTTTTGAGGTTTGTTTTATGGCCCATGATATTGTCTATAATAGCATATGACCTGTTGGCACTTAAAAAGAATATGTTGGTGTTTTGGGGTGGAATGGCCTATAAATGTTGAATAGATTATTTTGATTGATGGCATTATTGAGTTTCATATGCTTGCTGATTTTCTGTCTAATAGTTCTATTATTTGCTGAGAGTGGAGAGTTAAACTCTCCAACCAAAGCTGAGGATTTTTCTATGTTGCCTCACAGGTCTATCAATTTTTGCTCTGTGTTTGTGAAACACGGTTGTTTAGTGCGTGCATTTTGTATTGCTGTATCTTTCTGTTGGATTGAGTTTACCACCATTATATAGCATCACTCTTTATCTCTGATAGTTTTCTTTACTCTGAAGTTTACCTTTGAAAGACACTATTCTTCTTTTTTATTATTATTAATGCTTGCATCACATAACTTTTTGTTCCATAACCTTGCTTCCAATCTACATATATATTTTATATATGAGTATATACCTAGAAATGGATCATCTGGGTATGATAACTATATGTTGAAAAATTTACAAACTGTCAACTTGTTTTCCAAAGCAGCTTCATAATTTAATATTCTTGTCAGTAGCATATGTGGATTCCAATTTCTCCACATTTTTATCAATACTTTCATTGCCTATTTTTTTAAAATTATAATCATTCCTACTTCTAAGTAAGGAAAATCTCCTAAGCCTTACTTACAAGTAAAATGGTATTTTATTGTGCTTTTGATTTGCATTTTCTAAATGGTTCATAATGTTGAGCATCTTTTCCTGAACTTGCTATGTGAATATTTTCCTTGGATGAATTTATGTCTGAATCCTTTTCCAATGTTTAATTGGGTTGTCTATTTACTGACAAATAAGAATATATATTTTGGATACAAATCGCTTAACAGAAATATGATTTTAAAATATTTCCTCCTGTTCTGTGGGTTTAATTTTCACTTTCTTGACGATGTCTTTTGAAGAACAAGTTCTTTTGTTGTTTTATATTTTCCTAATTTGGATGAAGCCCAATTTATCTATTTTGTACTTTTGTTTTATGATTTTGGCATCAAATCTAAGAAATCATTAACTAACTCAAGGTTACAAAACCTAATCTTATATTTCTTCAATGAGTTTGATAAATTTAGGCCTAATATTTAGGTTTTTATCCACTTTCTTATATATATTGTGAGAAAGAGATACACCTTCATTCTTTCACATGTGGCTATCCAGTTGTCCCAGGATCATTCGTTGAAAAAACTATTTCTTCTCAATTGAATTTTCTTAGTGAGTGTGTAAAAAAAAAAAAAAAATTGGTTTGCCATAATTGTAAGGATTTATTTATTGTCTCTCAGTTCTATTACATAGTTCTGTGGCTAGCATTCAGCCTGTTTCCCCAGCCACAACAACTGTCATTGCCCAATAGACTCATGAACAAAGTGGCAATTGTGGTAGAGATGGAGGTTATGTATGAGTTCAGCAAGTTGGCTACAGACAATGCTGAGTGCCCAATCTGGAATCAGCAGACACCTACATTTGGCTCCTGATATGCAACCATTCCCAGAGGTGATCAGTCTACTACCTGGTGACAGGTTGATTACATCGGACCACTTTCATCATGGAAGGGGCAGTGGTGTATTCTAACTGGAATACACACATACTCTGGATATGGATTAACCTGCTCTGCATGCAATGCTTCTTCCAAAACTACCATTCATTTGAATTACCGAATGTCTTATCCACTACCATGGCATTCCACACAGCATTGTTTCTGATTAAGGAGCCCACTTCACAGCAAATGATGTGTGGGAATGGGCACATGCTCATGGAATTCACAGGTTGTCCACATTCCCCATCATCCTGAAGCTGCTGGACTGATAGAATGGTGGAATGGCCTTTTGATGACTCAGTTATAGTGCCAACTAGGTAGCAATACCTTGCAGGCTGGGCAATGTTCTCCAGGAGACTGTGTGTGCTCTAGGTCAGCATGCACTCTATGGTGCTCTTTCTTCCATAGCCAGGATTCATGGGTCCAGGAATCAAGGGGTGGAAATAGGAGTGGCACCACTCTAGTGACCCACTAGAAAAATTTCTGCTTCCTGTCCCTGTAACCTTAAGCTCTGCTGGTATATAGTTTTTAGTTCCAAAAGGAGAAATGCTTAAACCAGGGAAAACAATAATGATTCCATTTAACTGGAAGTTAAAACAGCCCCCCAGCCACTTTGGATTTTTCATCCCTCTGAATCAACAAGCAAAGAAGGTAATTACTGTACTGGTTGGGGTGATTGATCTTGACTATCAAGAGGATATAGGATTTCACCTACAAAATAGAGGTAAAGAGACTTTCCCTGGAATACAGAAGATCCCCTAGGGTGTCTCTTAGTACTACCACATCCTGTAATTAAAGTCAATGGAAAATTGCAACAACTCAATCCAAGCAGTATTAACAATGGCCCAGAATCTTTAAGAATGAAGGCAAAGGAATGCAGCCAGCTGAGATGCTGATGAGGGTAAAGGGTACATGGAATTGGTAGTGGAAGAAGGTAGTGAAACCAACTTGACCACACGAGCAGTTACAGAAACAACAACTATAATGGACATGAATATGTCTTCTTTGTTTTGTTATAATTGTATATACACATAAAGCAAATATCTTTGTTTTTTCCCCTAACTTTTCCCTTGTCAAATGACATATGTTGTTTTAGTTTCATGTAATAATAGTTAATGATGTCAAGTTTAAAAGTGAATATTACTCAAGGATTTGCACCCTCCAGAAGGAGGGAATTAGAGCATTTCCAGTTGTATGTAGGACAGTTGAATATTGTTATATATTAAATATATATATATATAGTTTTTATTTAGAGACTAAGTATGGTTTAAGGTGATGTGTATGGCTGCCAAGTTGACAAGGGGTGGACTGTGCTGGTTAGGCTAATATGTCAACTCAGACAGATAATTGTGCCCAGTTGTTTGGTCAAGCAAACACTGGGTAATTATAATACAAGGACATGTCATGGACTTTAATCATCAATGAGATGATTGCATAGATGGCTGATTACATCTACAACCAACCAATGAGATTGCTGTCAGCAATGAGTAATGTCTTACCCAATCAGCTGAAGACCTTAAAAGGGGAAGTGATTTCAGCATTCAAAGGGAGAATTTCCAGCTCTACAGCCAGGGTCTCCTGGGAACTCATCAAGGACCTTCATTGGAGTCCCTGGTTTGCAGCCTGCCCTGTGGAGTTTGGACTTGTGCATCACCACAGTCACATGAGAGAATTTTAAAAATATCATGCTATTTATAGATATCTCCTGTGGGTTCTGATTCTCTAGAGAACTCTGACTAATACAGTCTCTATTTCCATCTTTATACTAGCACTATACTGTAGTGGTTACAGTAGCTTTGAAGTAAAGTTTTGAAACTAGGAAATGAGAGTCTTCAACTTTGTTCCTTTTCAAGATTGTTTTTGGTCATTGTAGGTCCTTCACCTTTCCAATATCATTTTCTTTTCTTCTCTCAAACAATATAGATTATATATAATTCCTTTACTATAACCACACCCATTCTACTCCCCAGAGGTTGTCATTGTTAGTAGTTTATGGGTATCATTCCTGGAATTTTCATGCATATGGAAATATATATTGTTTTACACAAATTAATTATATAGTAGACATTGTTATGTAACTAGCTGTTTTCATTAAAAATACATGTCAGCCATCCCTCCAAATTATTACATGGAGATTTAGCTCATTCATTTTATAAACTGCTGCATAATAGTCTGATATTTGGAAGTTGCATAACTTCTTTTACCAGATTTTTTTTCTTATTAAAAAGGTAATTTGTATCAACTTGTGTACTTAAAAAGCCCTTTATAATCTGGTTCCAACTTATCTGTCCAGCCTAAGTGCATGCCAATCTGGCATTATAATTATACATTCTAGCCTAATCAACTATTTCTTGGAACAAAGATGTACCTTATCCTCTCTTATATTACGTCTTTTTGCACATTGTCCTCACTCTATTCTACCCCTAAGTAGTCTAATTTACCTAGCTTAATATTACTCCTCCTTTAAATCTTAATTTAGATGTCATTTTCTCTAAAAAGACTTTTTTTTTCTTTCTAGATACACTTCAACTTCAGATTACATGCCCTCCTATGTACACCCATAGCACCTTGAACTTTTCAGGTATAAAACACATTTTAAGTAATTCTAAGTAATAATGTTCCCTCTCAAGTTAAAAACTACAAACTGCATGAGACTGTTTAAATCTGTCCAATTCAGTATGATAATTCAAATCACATATATTGGTCCTCAACAAATATTGGTTGAATAAAAGAAAGAAGCAAAAAATATTATTTATTTCAATATTGTACTTTGGGATGACTTGGTTTCTAACATGGTATTCACTCTAGTCAATGAGCATATCAACGCGAGGAACCATAAATTGTAAAATCACCAATTCTATTGCATTTAATTGCAAGTATTTGCATTTTTGACATATGGAAATAGTTTTAAAGATTATTTTCTTTCCCTCTTTCCAGCATACACACCATAATACATAATAATTGGATTTATTTATATTACAGATATGTGGTTCAATTATGTTTTAACCCTAATAATGTAATTAAATTTGTTTAGTTGGTATATCACCCTTCAGTTATTTCTTCTACCAAAGATAAAGAATATTTGCTCTTGGGAATATTTTCCAGTTTAACAATTTCTTCACAGAAACTTCTTCTGGGAAGAAGAAACTCATTAGAAGGATAGGTAAGTCTTTTCACTCCATTTAAGAATTTAAATTGGGGTGAACTATTCGAAGGTATTATAAGACAGTTGTAGTTTTTTTTTTGACTAATTGCTACTAACACTCTTAAGTTGGTTCCTCTGTTCCCTATGGAAATATAATAAATGTTTTTCTTTCTTTTCTTGCTTCTCAATTAAAGAAATGACCATATCTACCAAAACTCCTGACATATCATCCTCAATTCCACTAATATCATCAACCCAAACTTTCAACCCAACAAGTGCTCCTAATCCTGCAACCTACAGTATGTACTAAATCCATTCTCGTTCTTTGACAACACACATACAGTTCTATTCTTTGTCTTTTCCTTTTTCAATCTATGTTCCAAACAATCACTAAATTTCTCCAAAGTAAATCTTATCATAACCTCACATGCACACTGAAAATCTGTGGATGATTCCACATAAACCCTTGTCTAAAGCCATTATAATACCCTTTCCAAGAGAAATATAACATGAGACACACAAGCAAGTCACTTACGTAATTTAAACTTTCTAGTAGTAATGTATAAAAGTAAAAAGAATTGTAATTAAATTTAATAATGTATTTCATTTAACCCAATATATTCTAAATTTATTTTAACATGCTTAATGACATATTTTGCACTCCTGTTTTCATATAAACTTACAGCACATCTCATTTCCAGTTAGTCACATTTCTGCCTAAATAAATACTAGCAATAAACAAACTAGTGATTCTGTTACAACTCTAGGGTAGGACACCTGAGATCCAGACTGAACTTGTTAATGACAAACTATTTAAGGCAAAGAATTACCAGCCAGGCTGGGATGCCTCAGGTTCCAAACATAGGGTCAGTGTGATATTTCTAGATGTTAGAGAGAGATGTTGATCTCAAATAAATATTATGTCATCTTATTATTGCACCTATTAAAATTGGCAATCAATTAATAAGATATTTCACTGGTAATATTGCAATGGTCTGGGCATAACTGCGTGTATAAGGGGAAGAAAGTGGACAACTTTTCCTGAACCTGACTTAGACTTGATAAGATGGGTCAGGTTTGAGGTGTTCTAGATGTACAGTGTCTTCTTTGTACTCATCAGGACTTAAAGAACAATGTAAACTTGAAACTAGGGTTAGGCAGGTTTAAATTCTCAAAAAGTGCGTACATTGGAGTAGAATCTGAAGTCTTTCTAGTATAAGTTTTTCCCTCAAATTACACTGCACACATTCAATTCCATATTCAGTAGGTATGGATCAGGTTGCCACCACCATCAGTATTTAGATGAAATATTATTTCAGGGTGAGAAAAATGTTCTTGATCAGCAAAAAACAGGGATATCATTCCCAAGTTTCTGAAGTGTATTAAGGGTACATCAAGAAACAGAGCAAAGAACACGTAGTGTCTGTCAGTATAAAATATTTTATTAACAGCTTCTTATTTGTTTCTATTGGAAATGTAGCCACAGAAATGTTGTCTTTCATTTGAGAGCATAAGTATTATATAGCTATAGCTATAGCTATAGATATAGATATAACATTTTGACTAAATCTTTTAGGCTTTTTGAGCGGCTCTACTACTCTGCACTGAGATAACCTTGCTCCTTCCTTCTCTATGTACAGAACATCTTCCATGTACAAGAGAAACGGCAATCAAACTGCTCCTGGATTCACATTTATGTCTACCTTTCCCCACCAGAGGGGGTTTTTAACTTACATACTTCCTACTTTCACATTCAAAAATTCCAGGGAGGTTTCTGATTAGCCCAGAGAAAGTGAAATCTGTAAAACAAGGAAGCGATTGGAGGCATGGGATATTTTGTAAATTGAAAAATGATGATGCTTGCATAACAAAGGGTCAAAAGCTACACATGAAAAAGATGCCGTTTCTACAACTCAGAAAATTAGAATTTACTTCTGCCCCCATAGGTGGATTAAATTGTTGTTGCATCAAATGCCCAGAGTGGCCTGTTCAGATCAATGACGTCGATGCCTCCCTGACATCGATGTTTCCCAGGCATTGCAGCATGCCAAAACTCTTCTCCTTCATTGTGCCCTCTTTTTGTAAGTGGTACATTAGGTATTTGAAATTCTTTGCAAAAAAGTTCCCTCCCTTTCATCTGCCACAGCTAATGGATCATCAAATCGTCTAAATTCTAATTCTTAAATGTCTTTTGAAACTATCTGCTTCTTTCCCATTGCCACTGCCCTTTTCTAAGCCACTTTCTCCCTCCTGCACACTATGGTACCTTCCTTACTGTTTGTCCAGCTTTCATTCTTGCCCCACAACTCCAACTCAGTGCACCTTGACTGATATTTTTAAAATGCACATCTGATCATTTTACTGCCCATTGGTTCAATTGCCTCCCATTGCTTATAAGGATTAAGGTTTTAAGGATTAAGGATTTAAGGATTAGGAACCATATTCTTAACAAATCCTCAAGCCATGTGGCACTTGACACCTGCCCACATATCTGGCATCCTGTCCCATATTCTCCTCTCAGAAATATATGCTCTAGTCACAGAGACTATCTTTCAGTTCTATGAGTTAGGATGCTTTTAACTCAGATCTTTTACATGATAATCTTCATGACTTTAATATGCCTCCATAATTTATATTCCTGTTTATCCTTCTACTTCAGGGTAGGCAGTCCTTCCTCCAGATAACCTTAGAAGGTATTCACCAGGATGAGTTTTGTGCACATGTTAAATATTTCTATGGCATGCTACATTTCTTTTTCGTATTTAGACCACTCGCAATTATTTTTTCACTGTATATAAAGTCCATTAAAATATAAACCATTTTCTTTTCATCATTGTATTCTCAAAGCCTACAACAAATGTCTGACCAATAGAAAGTATTAATGAGCATTTGGTGAAATAAATGTGTGAATGGATGAGTGACTGACCATATTGCTGTAATTAGCTGTTTATAATCTTATTGCACATCCCCTACTTAACCTCTTCAACCACAAGTCTCTGAAGCCTTTGCATGCCAGTTCCTAGTATAAAGTATACCTTAAAGCATAAAAATATGTTGATTGAAAGAGTAATGAAAGTGGGCTATTTTTTCCATGCAAGAAAATTTCAGTCCATTCTAACTTTCCTCTTTCAGGAACATTCTCATTGTGGATATTAAATTGCAGTATCACCAATCTTTCATTTATCAGCATAAAATAAGATGACCAAATTAACTACTTTAGTTGTGCCCCTGAAGAGAACCTGTTTATTAACATATGGAATAACTGAATAGTAGGGGGCAACTGAGGTTTGCTATAACTCTGCTATACAATTTTGAGCTTTCATGCATGATTCTCTAAACTAACAAGAAATCAATACTCCATATTTCTAATTTCCATCACCCTAGTTATTATTTGGAGAAAACTGCCTAGTAGAGCACTGCAAATATCAGTGTTATTTCCAAACCTAAATCTGAGAGGCAAATAAGCCAAGACACACCATGAGGATACTACCTGGATGAGTAGCCTGAATCCCTGCTCTTAAGTCTATTTTTGTAATCATTGTGAAGACTCTATGATTAGTACTTAGATAACCTCTCTGTCTTTCCAATGTCAACCTTGCAGTTTTTCTCTTAAATCTCCTCCAATTCATTTATTGAGCAACTGAATATGATAGACCAAATGAGTCTGTTACTGAGGATAGAGTCAAAAACATGATATGTTACCCATTGGACATACTACAGACTCTTCTTGCCACAGAGTCTTCTTGAATCCACACACACTGTACTTCCCTGGCTTCATACTTATTATCCATACCAGTGAGCTCAAATTTCGAGTTGTTTTGTATACTACCAATCAGTGAGTCAGAATCTTGCAGGTGGATATGAGGAGAAATGTTAAAACAACTGATGCTCCTGAAAGGAAACCTAGAAATGGGGAAATATTCTAATCAGTTAATTTTTCAATCATCCCACAAACTTCTTACATCAGTTTGACAGTAGAAACAGAACATAATAAATCTTAGGAAACATTGAAAGTACTATTTGTAATTAGGGTGGATATAAAGAAGAATTAAAGGAAGAATGTAGGATCTAAGTGATTTTAAAGTACACTAATATTGCACTGCATGCATGACTGGAACCATAAAATTCTTCAGAATCACAAAAACGTATTTACCAGAGTTTTTCTGTGTTTTACATTTGCTGTACTATATTCCTGTTGCCCAGCTGCTTCCTCCTTAGTCCTTGGCTGAACTCTGTTTTCTACTTATGGATATGTTTTCCCTTCAGAGCCTTTGTGATCCTCTCTAATGCCTTGTCACTCTCTTTTCATCTCCAAGATTTTATTTATTTATTTTTTAGGATTTTATTTTTATTTATTTATTTCTCTCCCCTTCCCCTCCCCCACCCCCCCCACCCCTGTTGTCTGTTCTCTATGTCTATTTGCTGTGTCTTTTTCTTTGTCCACTTCTGTTGTTGTCAGTGGCATGGGAATCTGTGTTTCTTTTTGTTGTGTCATCTTTGTTGTGTCAGCTTTCCATGTGTGCGGCACCATTCCTGGGCAGGCTGCACTTTCTTTCACGCTGGGCAGCTCTCCCGACGGGGCACACTCTGTGGGTGTGGAGCTCTGGCAGGGCACACGGGGGACACCCTGAGTGGCAGGGCACTCCTTGCGTGGATCAGCACTGCGCATGGGCCAGCTCCACATTGGTCAAGGAGGCCCGGGGTTTGAACCGCTGACTTCCCATGTGGTAGACAGACGCCCTAACCACTGGACCAAGTCTGCTGCCCATCTCCAAGATTTTAAAGAACATCACTTCCACTTGATCAGCTGCTTAAAGTTTTCTCAGAAGGAACATCTTTTTCTCTCAGCTAATTACACTCACAACTATGTTCCAGACAATCGCATAACTAAAGTCTACTCAATTCTTTAACATGGAATAAACTTTCTTTCACAATCTAATTCTATCCTACTCTAATTTGGAATCTTGTTTCAGTTAATATTTGTTGACTCCAATCAATCTGTCAGAAATGATTATATTTCTTCTCCCTTGTCCCTCTACCAGCAAACTCTTGATTTTATTCAAATTCACAAGTAAACTTTTCCAAAACAAGAAGGCTCCTTGGAAACAATAAAAGTAGTATGATAGATAAAAATACTTGCTGAGTGCTTATAATAAGAAAGTAACTGCAAAGCATTAGGATGATAAATATGAACTAGCCATGAGGCTTGAAAAGGTCTAGTAGGAACAAAAACAAACAGATACTGAAGTACACGCTGGCATGCTATGATAGAACTGGGCCCAGAGTTATTGGCATGCAAGAGAGGGTACTTCTTGCATCAGAGACAGGTGGAGTCAAGAAAGACTTGCTATGGAAGAGGGCACCTCAACTGAGACTTGAGATTTGAGTGTGGATTTTCTAAATAAAGAAGCTTAGGGTAAGAATAGGAGATAGGTAAAACAAGAAAAGTAAGGTAAAGGCAGAGAGATTAGAGAAGTCTGATAAGTTCCATTACTCCTTTAATGGAAATATCCCATATTTCAAAATTAGTAATAGTAATATACAGTTTTCTTTCATGCCTTATAACTTTCCAAGTACTGTCACATATATTACCCCAATGTTCTTTTATACTTACCTTTGTAGTACTTAGCTGCAATAACTGTTATCAACCCAATTTACAGATGGGTAAGTTAATTGAGACTTACTAATATGTAGTAAGCTGCTCAAGATCACAGCACTGGAGAAAAACTTTCTCCTTGATTCCTTACCTAGTGATTATTCTATTACACACATTTTCAGTCCTCTTTATTGGAAAATCATAACAAAAAATAAATGGAAATAGGCTTGAAAAATTAAAACAATCTCTCACAAAATTACTAAAATGTCCTAAGATAGCACTGACTATGCACATACTCACTATTGTTTTAGTACTTAAACAACTAAAGAAAAGTACTAAAAACTTTGTAAGGTGGCTATTGGTATCTCAAGTTGCATAAGCGGAACCTGAGACCCAGACAGCATTCAATCAAACCGTAAATTATGAGCAGGCATTATGCACCGGGTAGGCTTTGTTCTTTGCTTAAAACTTCTGTGCCTGATAGAGTATCAGCACATGCTGTATAGGTTAATAAACCATACATAAAAGAGGATTACATAGATCATACATGGGTCCAGATATGATTTCAGGAGTCTCTGAAGCACTTAAAGAACATGGTAAGGAAATAGCACCCAGAAATGGGACCCAGAATAGTGCTGACAAATTTCTGAAGGAAGATGGTCTTTATTTTGTAGTCAATAACTTTATTATTTTTTTCTACCAGAAAACTATTCCTTTTGAAGGCAAGAAATTTAAGGTTCAAAGCTTCCTACAGTCATGTTGCAGAGAGCTTTGAGTGTTCTCTCCTCTTCCTTTTCTCAGGTCTTCAGCTAATGCTGTATTTTTCAGAAAATCACAGTAACTCTGGGGCTTTTTATTTCTTCTAAGTTGTGGCCCACTGTTATCATGAAGAGTATAACTGAGCACATCCCCTACTTTCCCCAGCATTTCCTTAGTTTTCAACATTCTATCACAATTCCCCATGTGAGCAGGGTATCACGTCCCTCAAAATACCGTATTAAATGATCACAGTTTTCAGCTAAGCTATAAGTTTCTGTGATATTCCAGCAGCCTAAGGTCACATCTTACTTTGAATTGAAAAAATTGAAAATAAAGTAGGGTAAAAACTATAGCACATATCATAGATAAAAGTTTTATATTAATCCAGCAATAATTTGGAGACCTCAACCTAGCCAATTTTTACCAGTCTTAGTGGTTCTGCTACCACAGTCTCTGGTGGTTCATATAAGAGTGCCATGATTTCCACTGTGGGGTAGACATGTTAGCGTAATTTTTAATTCCTAAATAAAAAACACATGAAATTTCATTTAAAACTGATGAACTTAGCATAGATTGATAAAATACTTCATTCTAGAATATTCTCTTCAGTGAGTGAAGAAGCTGTTGTTTTTAAATCACATATAAATGGATGTGTTCTTTGATTGGAAAATTGCTGAACAGTCACACTCTCATCTTCTAATAAACTCAAGTAGACATCTATGAGATTCTCCATTTGCAGCCATATTTGCAAGTCAACCTGATGCTATTCTTGAGATACTCCTTCACATTATCAACAACTCTTTTAGATTTTGCCTAGAGTAGGATAATGTGCTCATCCAAAATCAGCAGCAATACCTTCTCTTTCCTATTTGAGTCCTGCTGCCTAAGCAGGATATGAACTTCATCTCCCAGAGTAGTCCACTAGCTTGTCCAAGGCTCTTAATCCCATCATGTCTTAAAAACATTCAAATCTATTGCAAATTTGAATGTCTTTTTACTCACTGCTGTGTTCTCTGAGCTTGTACATTCTGACATGTAGTAGAAGCTTCATAAATATTATTCAAATAAAAAAAATTTAACTAATACATATTCAAATGAGAGTGAGTTGCTTTACTACTGCCTCCTTGTTTGGAAGGCAAAATTGTGCAATAGAAATCTGATTCCTGCCTCACTGAATTGATTACATTCTTTTTCTCTGAGTAGGGTAACTTTCCAATCAGGATAGAATCTACTTTGTAGTAATGTCCAATACATTTCCTTTTATGTTTGAAAGTCCTCTCCTATGTTTCAGTCCTCTCTTGCAGTTGGTAAATTATTAATTAGAATTGAAGTCTTTACCTTCCCTACACAATGTATGATCTACTTAATCTTAGTGCTTGTCTTTTTTTGATATTTTAATGCTGTATGTGGGGAGAATTCATACCATTCTTAGAAATATATACTAGGGTAAAATGTGGGAAGGATGCTAATCCATCTAGTGACTTCTCTGTGGATGATTAGCTGGTGATTCATACCTTAGCATATCATAAAAATGGAAAACAATCTCACTGAATGGGATCACATGGATAAATGTGAAAAATCTCATATTATGCATTTCCCTCTATCAGTTCTTTACTGATTATTATGGGGCATGAATTTTATAGTTATGGTGTGAAGTTGGGAGAATTTTAAGTAATATTTCAAAAGGACCATTGGTTTGGAGACAATCCTTTGAGAAAGTTATAGACAAAACTTTTCCTCCGGCCATGGTATGCACCAAGGATCAATAGATCTAAAAAATGTGTGCAAATGAGACTATTCTCTCTTAATTACAAGACTCTGGTAACTCCAGAGGAACAATATGCTTGTGGAAAGATGGGAGAGATTGGGGCCCGAGACTGGGACCAACATGAGTGTTCAGTGAAGGCAGCTATGAGGTGATCTTATCTTTTAAAATTAAATAGACTGTCATTGTATCACCCACATATTTAACTTACACACAAAAAAAATCAACTATATATGCTTGAGAGATAGAGAGTTGCAGTTCATATTTATATAATGTGGTTATTTCCACTCAACGCACATTTATCCTGAATAAAAGGGATAAAAGGGGTAGTGTAATTACATTCTGCCAGTCTCTGTTCTCACAGCTGTCTTAGAATGGGAGAATTTTAATGAACTTAGTACTACTGTAGAGTTTAAAGTATGTGTTTAAGAATCCCTCCTATATGGAAGCTAGCTACTCTATTACTCCACTGAAGAAATTGTTTCATTGTCAGAAGGAAAACTCTCTTTTCTGGACACACTGAGAGATAATACTTTAATCTTTCAGGTGGAAGGGATTCTTTTAACTAATTGTGGATCAACTTAATTTTTCTTTACACATTGACTTCAAAATTTTACTGCCCCATAATGTCCTATCATCTTAACATTCTTTGATAATTAAGTTTTCTCAGGGTTCATTACATTACAAAACTGCGGACGGCAACTTTCATATTGTATTCAATGAAACTGAGTGCCCTGCAATAGAAGAATTTTAAAATATTTTGTTATTACTTTTATATTCAAATTTATATAAATATGTCATAATTGCACTTATGAGATAAAGTATAACTTTACAGTTAAAATATCTTGTTACAGCCTTTTCTTTTAGTTATAGTTGAAATATGGAAATTTCCTTTGAATTGGATAGAATGTTTTGTACTTGACATTTACTGTTCTGATATGAAATTTAAAGATTTAAAATATAGCAAGAAAATTCTATCCTGCCATGACCAAATTAGTAAGAAAAATTGTTGATATTTGTAGATGAGAAAATGTCACTTCTTTAATTTCTTACATAGTGTTACTTATTTTTGTGTATTTACATTTTATAGACATTGACACATGCTTTGTCTACACAATGCCAAAACATCTGGATGAAAAGCAGAAAAGATAGTAACAAACCCAGATGGTTTGTAAATACAAGGTCTAATATCCAGATGGAGTCAAGAAGGCAAAGTATCTGGATGACAAATATCAAAACTTCCATTCAGATATCATGGAGGCTTATAGACACAGTACATCAATCCTGGAGGTGGAGGATGTGAAATCAGCTGGAAGTCAAAAAGAAAGAAAACTTAATGAAACCTCACATGTAACTTTAAATTAATGTATAGTTTTTTAACATAAGTACTTTTAATTATTTGACATAAAAAGCAACAACTTAAAGAAGATCTAAGCAAAAAAAAAGTCATTTGGTTTATTAGTCTCTCTTTTAAATTGTAATAATCTTTACTGAATTTTGTTTTGAAAGAATTTTCAATACAGCTCACGAGTGCAATAAATGGGCTCAATTAAAAATTGCATTGAATTCCAATTAAAAGTTCCTTGATCTTTAATATTACAATATACTGCAATCCAAAATTGCATCTAGCATGTCACATTCAATAAACAGACTTCTTTGCTATCTCAGAATAATTAACTTTATCTTTGTCACAAGGAACAAAAGTAATGAAAGCAGCATAGGCATTATTCATTTATTCTTAGCATGAGTATCTTATTATCTTGGCCCATCTCCCTACTGTAATCTCTTGTTTGGTATTTTGTAGACCTTACATGGAGTTATTTCTGGCTGAAGATTTCATAGGTATAAAATGATTTCTGCTTCCCCAAGACCTAAAAAATATGGGAAATATAGTTAAAATGAATCTGAATAAATATTATTTTAATAATTATTTATTGCATGTATATTCTAGATAAAACCTGAGACAGGTAACTTAAAATAAACCTTCTGTTTCTACATAAGTTTCTATTAAATGGAGACTTGTTCAAACAGAAGAATCATGCTTCCATTGTTCTTTCCATTGATCCAAAGTGGTTGCAATGCAGGGCTACAGCCCAGATACACTTCTGTTGAAAGTGTTTAATATCCTTAGAATTCTTCTATTTTAGAGCCTTGTAAATTCTATGAGAAAATTAGTTCTGCTGCTTTATAATTAAAACTACTTTGGACCATGTTTTTAGGATTGAAACTATAAGACATCCAGCTGATTTACAAAATCAAATCACCCATAAAATTTGAATAGTTAGAATAGGCCCCAGGACCTGAAGGTCATACCAGAATATTAATTCAAAAAATTAAAAACAATTAAAATGGGCACTAACATTTCCTCAGTTGAAATAACTGTCCAAACCCCCAAGGGAATAATTTGGAAGTAAATAGAATTCATCTACGATCTATATTTGATTCCCAATAACTATGGCTACATCTTGTGCCCTTATGAAATATTGATGGAAATGCAAATAAACAATTCTTTCCAAGAATATATATTTAAATACTAGACTTTTCTTTCTTATATCTAATATGTTTCCTATAAAATGATAGAGCCCGTTGGCGATATGAAAATTCAAATCATTTCTTCTCTTCAATTTTCTGTACAAATCTCTGTACAAGATTTCTTGGGATTGCCTGCCATGGCCTCAGTATTTTCTTTCTTCCTTTCTACTGGAACACTCTGTTGTTAATCTGGGTTGTAGAAGTACAACCAACCACTAACCTACACTGTTGACAATGTTCCATCCAACTGGAACGTCAGTATCTGACACCAGCAATATTTCCTTGTGCTCAGTTTCCCAGGCTTCATCCTGAAGCAAGCTGACTCAGAGGACAGTAAAAGGGAGAGTTCCATCTTAGGGAGAGAAAATAAAGGGCAGATAAGTTTTGGTGAGGTAGAAGTCAGGCCTCAGGAAGCTCTGGGTTTACTTAGGGGATAATATGGGGCCCTAAGAGCCTACAGATCATATAATGCTGGTCCTGGCAAATAATCAGAGCTGAGGAAAGCAGGACTGATATTGCTTCTATTGCAATGATTGTTCTATTGGTGTGGGTGGGTTAGGGTTAGAGGATAAATGTATTATCTTCATAAGAGGTTTGGTACTTGAACAGTACTACATCATAGCACAGATGTTAAAAGGCCCACAATTAGGGAGAAGCAATTCTTTCCATTTTTGCTCTAGACCAGTATTTAATTTGACCCCTTAGGATAAGAAACTCAGAGGCTTCAAGAACTGATGTACTATGATTATAAACTTAAATATTCAAGGAAGATTGAAAGAAGATACAAGGTAAGGGAAACACAAAGATGCAAAAATTGATTTAACCTATGGCAATGAGGGAAATCATCATGGAGAAGTTAATAATTTATCTAAACCTTGAAGGATAAGAATTTAATAATCATTGGTTGGTATGGGTGCTTTTAACAGAGAACAAGTTCAAATAACAAGGCATTGGAGGGGCTTACCATATCTGCCCCTCGTTTTATCAATACTATCGTTATATAGTAACGATATCGATATATCGTTTTATCAATGAAATTACTATTACTTTGATTGTATAGAATTTATTAGTGTGGAAAGAAGTTTCACTCCATCATGCCCTCATTCATTCATTCATTCATTTGAGACATAATTATTGCTTTTTTATGTACAAGGACTATGATAAGTTTTGGATACAAAATATAAAACTATGGCAATTCAGGTCTGTTGATAAAGACTCAGATGGGTTGGCTATTTACTGAACAGAACAAAATCTAGAAAAATTCATCTGACAGCAGGATATAAGATTCATATGGTGAAAATAAATTACTATATTAATTTAGGAAGCCAGTTTTATGGTTACAGAAAAGAAAAACTAGAAAAAAATAATGAAAAGGGGCAGTGAAAAACTGGAGAGTAGTAGTTGGAAGCCATGAATTTGAGATGACTGAGAGGTAAATTTGATAAGTCTTAGGAGCTTTATGGATGTTAGGAAATGGGGGGCGGGGAGGGTGATGACTCTAAAGTTTCAAACCATAGGTTTCAAAGAAGGTGGAGGAAGATATTGCTGCAGAGTAGAAGAGGATGGTAAGTATAATTTTGGATGTGTTGAATTTAAGGTTCAATTCTCATAAGAAATATTCACTTATAAATTTTCAAATTATAATCACTAATATTTACGTGTATACATAAAATGTATGATGCACATGCAACAGAAAACTAAGTAATAATACCATGACAATGGATGAGTTTCTCAGTGACAAAATGAAGTTACCATAAAGTAAAACTAAGAAATATAGTACATTAATCCTAATATTGTTATATAATATAATCTATTATTTCCAAGTATTAAATCTAATAAATGTTCAGTTGTAGAGTGTAAATTAAAATTATTATATTAGTTTATAGCCCTGAAGTAAAATCAATCCTTATTTTCACTTTACTTGAACCCATCATGATTAGCAACTTTCCATTCACCTCAATAATTTTCTATATTTTAAAGAAAATGGATGTGATTGAATCATCTAAAATATTCTAATAAGTTATCTTTCAATATTCAAATTCCTAAAACTCTTTATAAAACTTCATTTAAAATGTAAACATTAAAGGAATCAATTGTGGGAAGTTGGCAAAGTAGGGAGTTCCAGACTCAGTCCTTTCACCAAAACAACTATTAAATAGACAGGAATGGTCCAAAAGAAGTATATTGAGGCCAAAACACTTTATAGCATTGAGGGAAGAATGGGAGAAAGAAGCTGATAAATCATAGTCAAGTACATTAAATTGTTCTCTTTAAGTGATGGCTAATGGTGTCCATTTTCCACTCTCAAAGCAGGCTGCTATTGGGTCCAGTTCTTGGTTAGCTCACTGATGACAGAAAAGGACATAAAAACCCACTTGCCTAAGGCCAGGGATGGGAGTGGTCAATCACTGATCACAGCTTTTGATAAACAAATTTGGATCACTGGGGGACCAGCTCTGAGGGCAGCCATTGTTTCATCCTGCCCTAGACAAAGGCAGTGGCAACCATGTTTCTTGCTGCCCTTGATCAAGGCTGTTATGAACAAGACAAATATGCCTTGTGTCCCCAGTTCTACAGGGGACAGTTAATTGAAGAACTACATTTGACAGGCAGGACAAGAAAGGTCATTTCTATGAAGCCATGATGAAGCTCTTGGCACTTTCTTAGCCCCGCCCCACAGCACACTGGATACAGTCTGTGCCCCTTATGCGGGTCCCTGGCCCTGTTTTGGCTGGGAAAGACTATTTGGGTAAGTCCTTTCCAGAATACCCCTGCTCCCAGAACTTGCTCTTTAAGCAAAACCAGCTTGATACAATGAAAAGAAAGCAAGAAAGTTTACTGGCAGACAGCCTGGGCCAAAGGCTTGGCAGCTTCAAATACCTGGGAGAAAGAGATCTGTCTCCTGGGAATCAAAGGGGACAACCAAACTCCTCTAAACAGAAACTCCAAAAATATAGTATGCAAATCCCAGCACCAGACACAAGCCGAGAAAAACAGGGAAACCCCTGCACACTGCATTTGCCTTGTGCAGACCTGACTGTTAGGAGGGCTGCAGCCCCAGAAAGTCTCCATATTATCTCCAGATGGTTACAAAATCAAGAATCAGACATTTCAGGGAATAAACCCCAGAATTAGCATTTTAAAAATATTAAAATGTAGATGTTGGGACATCAAAATTAAAATTTTTGTTACTCTCAGGACTTTATCATGAAACTAAAATAACAAGCTACACATTGGGAGAAAATATTTGGAAACCACATATCTGATAAAGTTTTAATGTCCAGAATATATAAAGAAATCCTTCAACTTAACAACAAATAGACAAACAACCCAATTAAAAATGGGCGAAATTTGTAAATAGATGTCTCTCCGAGAAGATATGCAAATGGACAAAAAACACATGAAAAGATGCTCGACATCATTAGCCATCAGGAAAATGAAAATCGAAACTAGTATTAGATACTTTTTCACACCCATTAGAATGGCTACTATTTAAAAAAAAACAGAAAATAAAGAGTATTGGAAAGGATGGGGAGAAATAGCAATACTCATTCATTGTTAGTAGCAATGTAAAATGGAGCAGCTGCTACAGAAAACAGTTTGGCTGTTCCTCAGAAAGTGAATGCAGACCTTCCATATAGCCCACCAATCCCACTACTAGGTATTCAAACAGATATATGTATATCAATGTTCATAGCAGTATTATTCACAATTGCCAAAGACTGAAGCAATCCAAGTGTCCATTAACCAATGAATGGATAAATAAAATGTGATATATACATACAATGGAATAATATTCGATCATAAAAAGGAATGAATTCCTGATATATACAAAAACATGGATGAACCTTGAAGGCATCATGTTTTGTGAAATAAGTATAGAATATGGATTAAAAAGGGACAGGATAGGAATGGAAATCTAAGACTTAATATGTACAGGGTCCCTACTTGGAATGATGGAAATGTTTTGGTAATGGTTGGTGGTGATGGTAGCACAACATTGTGAACATAATAAACAACAATATAATATATATCTGAATGTACTTAAATTGGGAAATGGTAGATTGTATATATGGTAATAGAATAATTTTTTAAAATCAGTAGAACTACAAACACTGAACCCTAATATAATCCACGGGCTATTGTACCACATGAATGCAAAGATTTAACACTAAGGTGGTATATGGGAAAATAGTTGTATTTTATGCATGATTTTTCTGTAAACCCACAACTTCTCTGATAAACATATAAACATTATAAGATAGTGTTCTGGTATATAATAAGTTCATATTGTAAATTTGAGAATATGGGCATCTCCATCCTAAAATCCTTAAGATTGAGGAATAAACAAGCATAAGGGAAGAATACAAATATGGACCAAAGTAGACTTATTATTTTCTAGTAATGGAAAACTTGTAATATTGATATAAAGGCAGTGGTTGCCAGAGGTTGTGGGAGGAGGGAGAGGGAAGAAAAGGTATAACATGAGGCATTTTGGGGACATTGGAATTGCTCTTCATGATATAACGATGATGGCTGCAAGCCATTATACATCTTGTCAATATCTATGAAATTGTACAGTGCAAAGTTTAAATCATAATGTAAACTATAGACCATGGTTAGTATTAATTGTTCAACATGTGTTCATTAATTGTAATAAATGTACCACACTAATGAAAGTTATTGTTAATGGGAAAAAGTGTGGGAGGGGAGGGGTTGGGGTATGTGGGAATTCCCTATATTTTCAATGTAACATTTATGTAATCTAAAGCTTCTTTAAAAATAAAGAAAAAAATCTGTAAAAATAATTTATATTGTGAAAAAATGATAATCTGAAATATGGAAAACTAAAGTGAAAAATTCGTTTCAGGGAGTCAGACTTGGCCCAGGGGTTAGGGCATCCGTCTACCACATGGGAGGTCCGCGGTTCAAACCCTGGGCCTCCTTGATCCGTGTGGAGCTGGCCATGCGCAGTGCTGATGCACAAGAAGTGCCCTGCCAGGCAGGGGTGTCCCCCGCATAGGGGAGCCCCACGCGCAAGGAGTGCACCCCATAAGGAGAGCTGCCCAGCGCAAAAGAAAGTGCAGCCTGCCTAAGAATGGCTCCACCCACACAGAGAGCTGACACAAGATGACGCAACCAAAAGAAACACAGATTCCTGTGCCTGCCGCTGACAACAGAAGCGGACAAAGAAGAAAGATGCAGCAAATAGACACAGAGAACAGACAACCAGGGTGGGGAGGGGGAGGGGAGAGAAATAAATAAATAAATCTTTTTAAAAAATTCATTTCGAAAATTCTAAAATTAATATATAAATTAGGACTGTTATAGAATTCAACAATATCAAAATTATTGATCATAATTGGTTGTGTAGTTAATGCAAAACTGAAGTAAGGGACTATGTTATTTTACATAAATAAAACTGACAGTCTGAAACGTAGTATTCCCCATATACTTAAGCATGTCCAGTACATTGATTCATTGGAAGGAATTCTATTTTCTAATTTGTGTAAATCTTTCAAGGTACCACTTTTTCCATAATGAGCAAAAGGACGAAGTTAACACTAAAATTTTCATAGGTGATTACAAGTGAATAAGTTAATACTCAAATTTTTGTAAAATCTTAATATTCATTTTGGATTCTCTTGACTTTTGAATATAGTTGAGAAAGATTCATATATGCTTTTCCAAATATAGAATATATACTTACTCTAAAATATTATGAGGATAGTTTTAATTGGTTTATTTTTATTTATTTTTAATACAGCAATTGAAACTTCCAGTTCAGAAAACTTTAATTGCCTTTTTAATTCAAAGAAGACTGAGAAACAGAAAAAAGGGCAAAAGGTATCAGAAAAGTGTTCTTTATGTAAATCTCCTTAATGATAAGCAGCATATTAAAGACTTAAAGAGTATAATTAGGTCAAAATGTCAAGTTCTACTTTATATTAGAATAATGTGACTTTTGTAATAGAATTCACCATGAACTTCTTGGCTTTTAAAAATCTAGATTAATTCTCTCTGTTTTAAGGTAAAATCTAAGGTGGCTTCTTTTAGGATGTGTGTTTTTGTGTGGGTGTATTTGTGCATGTGTATGTGTGTGTACCTCACCAAACAGTCTAAAATTTATAGCTTGTCATTTGACAAATTACTAACAGAAACTTAACTCTATACTTTTAAAGAAAATTCAATTATCTATTCTTTCCTTAAGTTAAATGCAACCAAATTGCCAAGTACAGTTATTGGTTTGTCCATTGGTAATTTTTTCATTGGAAATGACGTTGCAACATGTATTGAAATATTCATGATTTCTTAAATCAGAGACAGGAAGATACAATGTATACAGGTGAAAATTAGTTTGCATAGGCTGCTTTATACAATGCCCATATATTATAAACTGAGTTTATAGATAAATGATTTTTATGTGGTAAAAAAGAAAGCCAGTTAAACTTTATATATAGTGTTATATTCAAAAGCAAGCAGTCCTATTTGAAAAGCCATCGCTATCAGACTAAGGCCAACAATTTTAGACTGTAATGAGAAAGTCTAAGGAAATAATGTAGAATGACGAAGACACTGGAGATAATCATTACTTCTAAAAACAAGAATATGAAAATGAAAACTAAATGAATTTTATGTGTTAAGGTGAATGTTTGTGATTTTTCCCTTGAAATTGTGTGTGTCTTCTGGCAAGAAAAGAGGAAAGGAAGAATGTCAATACCAATAATAGGAGCCACTCTTTTAAAGAGTGGAGCTACAGAGCTGGGAAATCAACAAAATTGCATTACCAAATCCCAGTCCAGTACCTTATGGAGACTTATTGGACAATTGTGATTTACCCAGACTCTCAGCTTCTTTTTGCCTTTTACCCCATTTCATCACACCATCGTCAGAGGTAGGTAAGAGGGACAAGGTAGAAGGGTTAGAAGGAAATAGTCAAATAACCATTTGTTAACCATTTTGTTAATGGATTTGGTGAAACTCCAGAACTCCATCAGTTCTAACTATAAATGCCATAGCAGGAGCATTTGACAATTGGCAGTGTCAGTGGAGACCTGGAAATATTAGTCGTTAGAAGCATCCTGCTAAACAAATATGATTTGGGGTAGGGATTGAAAGGGGTTCTCACTATGAGCTATAATCTTCTTGACTAGAAATTTTATTCATAACAGTAGACTCATTTATTTTATAAAATTATATTATAGAAGATAACAAGGTCCATTTTTTATTTCATATTCCTGTATTAATTCCTAGCACTTGGTGTCAACTTCTTATCTATCAAATTAATAAATTGATCAATTGAATTAATGAGACTTTATTTGTATTCTTTAAAAGAGATTCATAAACTTGTACATAAAATAATCTTAATTCAGTAAGCTATATTCCACTCCATGGATTCCTGGAGAAATTTTCATGGAAAGAAAGTAGGAGCCTGGTAGATTAGATATTAAGCATTGGTGGAAGGTAATGTATTTCTGAATATTCTAAATTTAGATTCTCAACAATGAATTTTTAGGGTGAATGCATACATTCGTCTAAATAATGCTGCCCTGATCAGAAAAGAGACAGTAGGGATAGAAGGAGTTTACTATGATGGCCCAATGAAGAAAATCTGTCATGACAAGAATGTTCTGACAATGCTTTTTGAAGCAGGTTGGGGACTGAAAAGGAACAGGACCCACCATCATATCATCCCTTAGCAGAAAGGATTTGGAAAAGGAACGTAATACTTGAAGGTAGTTTTCTCAAAGCCTTTTAACTTGTTTGGCAAACATTAAGCAAAAGCCTTAGACAGCTATTCTACAAGAAACTACTATGATCAGCCCCAAAGAAAAGTACAGCCCAGGGAAGACCCAACCATAGCCTGAAACCTTAAGAGACTGGATAGAAGCCCCTCACCTATTCTGGGGTAAGATGAATGCCTAACTAGAGCTCAGGACCCCACAGTGGCTTGGGAAATGACAGAGACGTCTGTGGCAGTGTGGTAGCAGAAATGGTATAGGAGTAATATCAGGGCAATTTGGAGGCAATAGTCACTGAGAGACAGAAAACAATGCCTATCAGAACATCAAGAGCATTTAGACATTGTCTCAAGCTAAAGATATTTTAGCAATATTTGGTATACATTACAGGTAAACCTGGAAAAAGTATAGGTGTTCATTTCACCACCACTACCTAACCTCTATATACCTAAGTCGGTAGTCTGAGAAACAAAGAACTTGAAGAGTTGCACTTTGCAGCATTATTCTGAGGGATAGTTGGACATATTTGTTACTAGTTGTATTATCTAAATATCATTAAAGAGGTACATCCAGAGGGATGCCAAAGAAAGCCTGTGACTAATGTATACCTCTGGTTTGTGAATACAAAGGACTGGCGCTACCCAACTTAACTTTTTTGAGACAAAGGCACATTTCATTCATTATTTGTCTTATCTAGTAATCTATGTAGTTAAGTATTTTGGAAATTACTCCTTCAATTGTATTTGTGGAAAACTAAGCAATTGAAAAAAATTGAAAGTAATGGAAATTATTTCTAGCAAACACTTCTACTAAGGTATTCATAAATTCAAAGACTTTAAATGACAACTCTCAACAAAATGGGAAAATGTAATATTTTATGCTATTAAGTATGTAAAAGACATATAAAGATGTCTAAAAAATTAGCTAATTTCTCTTTTTAGCTTTGTCATATTAAAACCAACCAAAAGAGATGGTGATTCTAATGATCTCCAAAGATAGAAGTTCCAGAGCTTCTGCAGGTTCCCTTCTATGATGTGCATCGATCTTGTGCTTATATCCTTTGTGTTCTATTTTAATAGAATACTAAATATTTCATTCCATATATTGTCCTCCTATTTCACAAAAAATTTATAATTATGAACTTATTTTTATAGTTCACTAGTTATCATCTTATCTATTGTCTCATTAACTTACTACAAGAGTCCTATAAATTATATATTATACCGATTTTATATATATAAAAAATTTGAAAAGTTAGTGACTTGTCCCATAGATAGTAATGGGCAGAGCCTGGATACCAAATTGAGGTCATCTGATTTTAAATCTAACACTCTCTACAGTACTATAATCAACTTGCTCTACTTCCCTGTGGACAAAGAGCAACATTTACAACATGTATCCATTAATCCCTCAGATTTTGGGTTATTTTGAAACATTCCTATCTTTCTCTTTATTTATTTAATGCATTGGATATATATAACCAAGTCTTTTCCAGCCCATTTTGCTTCTTTAACAATTAGAATTGTCCAGTTGGTTATGGGTATTATTTCTTGGCCTTAAGTCATCTTCTTGACTTTCTTATAAATTACTAGTTTCCTTGATCACTTTATGATTGTGGAGTCCCAAAACAGACAGGGTTGAAGGAAACCTGAACAGGTTGAATTCTACATGCACGGTTTATTTTCAGGCTATTGTCAGGTTTAATACTTTTCATATTCAAGTTGGCCACCAAGATCTACACTCTTTATGCCATGTATACCATTTGATTAAATAACAAACAATCAACAACTTTGAATTAGAAAATATCCTATGAAAAAATCTTAAAGAAGATATAAAATAAATTCTAATGCAAATACATGCACTAACTTACAGAAAATATGAGACTGAATGTCAAAGAAAACCTAAATATCACCCATAAAAAAGCAACAGAAACAGACTGAATGGTGAGAAGTGCTTTAGGGGGTGGTTAATTTGGTGGGAAGAAACGAAAGATCTTATATATAGAAATCACTCTGTTCTGAGCTTTGTGGAAAAATTTAAAAGAAAAGCCTCTGTGGTGGCTCTGCAGACTACATTCCTGCTTGAACAATCATACTGGGAGTCAGAGCTAGGGCTTCAAACCCAATCAGAGACCCAGCAGCTGTTGCAATATCTAAAGCAAACCCAAGATAAGACATTTTTACTGGGAAACATGGTACAACATATTCTATAAGGAACAAGCCCTTTTCCCTTTAACATCTGTCCATCCACATGCTCAGCATAAATGCACACTGCAGTTTTCTTCCCCAGAATTAGGTGTTCCTAATAAGATGTGCTTTCAATTTAATGGCAAACTTCTAGTCTATTTAACTGTAATACGAAGCTTATAATTGAAAGCGGCTTCTGATGTTCTCATATTACTCCAAATGTACTTACAAGTTAATTATAATAATGTGATTTGAAAATGAAAGATAATATAATCATCCAATTTTTATGAGTAATGAGTTAATCACAAACTCCCAGAAATCCCCTATACACACCAATTATGATAATGCCACCTGAGTGAAAAAAAGAAAAATATATCAATACACCTATGTTGTTTTTAAATGTTTGCCTTATAATTACATAATTACCTAGGAGTGAGGTATTGCCTGAGGGTTAATAACTGTCAGGGATAATATATCTGGCCATTAACCCCAAATAAATTCCCTGTGTTTCCATAATTATTTCAAAAATTAAATAACATAAATAGACTATAAATAAAACCCTCAATGATCACTAGGTCAATATCTATTCCTCTCTTGAATTTTACCAACTTTATTAATTATATGAAAGAGCTGTCAAAGATGTACGAGGAGTTATGAGGAATAATGGGGGCATATTTTAAACATTCTTCCAAAACAATGAATAATTCCATAACAAAGGCAAAATAGTTAAGTAATACCCCAATGAGTAACCAGTTAATAAATTAGAAAAGAGTTCTGAACAAATCACTCAGAATAAAGCATCACAAATACAAACTCATGGATATATGACCTGTAGAGTTCTAAGAGAATTTTAAGAAGGAAGAAATAGAGAAAAGGAGATATTTCTTAAGAACATTGCTGAGAATTTTCTAGTGGTGAACACTAATAAATTAGATCAGATTAAAGGAGGAACCTGAGTCCTGAGATGGTAAATAGAAATGAATCCACACTCATACACCTTGTGGTGAAGTTGCAGAACACCAAAGACACAGGGAAAAATTCTCAGAAGCTACCAATGGAAAAGTAAGATTGGTTAAAACATGAATGACAATTAGAACAATGGCATAACTTTCAGCAAGAATAATAAGTTCCCAAAGGTAGCAGAAAATACCTTTAATATTTTGAAGGATTAAAGACTAATTTAAAATTCTAGACCAGATAAACCATAATTCAAGAAAAAAGGCAATTTTTCAAACATTAAAGAATGGGTGTTTTACTAGTCACAGATCTTCCCTGAGAGAACCAATAAGGAAAGAAAAATGAACAAATATAAAATTGAAACAAGGAAAAGAAGTAGGTACAAGAGACAAAATTGAATGAAAACAGATAACCATAAAGCTAAATAAAATAAGCACTGACTCTAAAAAGAAAAAATAATAAGAATCTATAGGAATTTTTAAATAATATGGAAAAATACTATTATAAATGAAGGGTAGATTATGGATTTTAGAGTAAATTTATTCTAAACCCCATATATTATCCACAGATAATAGCGACATGACCACTAAAAGAATGAAAATGAAATACAAAATTTTCAAACCAATGAGAAAAAAGGGGATAATGAAAATGTGATATGCCAGCAGAAGTTAGAAAACAACAAATTAAGGAGAAAGGGAAACGTATAATGATCAGTAAACACAAAATAAAATGAGAGAAAGATGTCAATATTTATTAAAAATCACAGTAAGTTATAAACATGTTGAAATGCAAACTCAAAAATAGTAAAATGAGGAGATATTTGTGGGAAATGTCTGCTATTATATGTTTATCAAAGAAATGATGGGCTTGTTCCATGCTACGTAAAAATGAGTAATCATTACTGTGGCCCCTATAATTACAGCAATGACTGCAGATTTATGAACAATTATGTAATGGTAGAAATTTCCTAAAATGAGGAAATTGAGAGGAAGTTTTCAAGTCCGGGCTGGACAACTGCTAGGTGGTGGATATGGGTTTAATATGTTCACCTTTACAAGGTTTTTTGTTTTTGCTTTTTACTTTTTTAAATTGAAATCTATCACTCATACATAAACATACACAAAAAATAAATGTATAATAGTAGTGAACTTAAAAAACAAACATATAATGTTAAACAAACAAGTCTTTTTTAATGCTAATATATGTCATACCAAGTTTCTTCTGATGTATAAAACCAAAACTTCTAAACATAGAGTACTTTTCTCAGTTTGAAACATCATAAGGAAAGTAATTTGAAGGTTTGTTCCATTCGGCTTGGTATTCAAGGGCCGGAGCAGAGTGGCTGATACTTAACCTCAATAAAATAGTTCTTGAACTGAAATGAAGACTTAGATGATTTAATATAGTCTTAAGAAAATAATAAAAGGTAACAAAGATAAAAATTACAGACTATGTAATAGGAACAAAGTTATTAAACTTCATAAAATCCTGTTCAGTGGGAAATATGAATTGCATATAGAAATTCATGAATATTTTTCAAAATATATAAGAAAAAGATAAATTTTATCTGATGCATTTGGGTATATCCAACTATGATAGAATATAATTCTAAAATGGAAAATGCATCTAGATGGGTATGGAGACTTTGGTTTTACTCTTCCTTCTGGAAGTGACCAAATAAATTTCTCTGTAAGAGATACACCATAACTACATTTATTGCATAAGTACATAAATGTTTTTTTTCCTGGCAGGATTGGGATATGTGATAAGTGGTTTACACATTACATATTTTGCAAAATCATTTTCTGAAACTTATATTTTTGCATTTTACTAACATAGCAAAACACTTTTTTAATCTTATACTTTTTTATCTTCAAGTCTATTAATAGAACTCATTTCCTACCGCAGAGGAAATGAGTTTTGAGTTCCTTTAATACACTTGAATTAATTGTTTGTTTTTTCTTTTCTTGTGGGGACCCAGCCCCACAACCACATATCCATCCAATCCCCTTAGTGGTGTTAGAAAGCTCCAAATGGCTTCTAAAATCTCTATTTTTGTACAAGTACGATAATTGTTATCTGCCTATTTCATAGGGAACTCGAAAGAGATTGAGACTTTATCTCAGTTTCAA
This sequence comes from Dasypus novemcinctus, assembly GCF_030445035.2. Taxonomy (NCBI): domain Eukaryota; kingdom Metazoa; phylum Chordata; class Mammalia; order Cingulata; family Dasypodidae; genus Dasypus; species Dasypus novemcinctus. The sequence continues at coordinate 65,804,050 of NC_080683.1, read as the reverse complement.
ACTGCTAAAATTCCGTTGGGACCCCTAAGACCATACCCAATCCTATAGAGCTGAGGTGCATCAGCTCTAGTAGACTTTGGAATTTTTATTTATAAACTGTGCTTTCCCCAGAAAGTATTTAAGACAATTTATCAGTTTCATAAATGTGCCTCATCAAAAAAGAGTCAACTGGGGAGTTTACAAAAATTCATATCTGTGGGTCCATCCCCTGGAGATCATGATTTGGTAGTTCTGGAAGACCTAGGAATCTGTATTTTTAAGTCTCCCCATGTGACTCTTAACATCAGACAACGTTGGGAAACACTGACTCGATACATGTTGCTCCTTCAGCACTTCTCTGCACACCATATGGTATTCTGTACACTTGAAGGAGGTAACACACTCTGAACCATGAGCTCATACTGGGAAGATAAACCCCAGAGCACCATGACCCTGGCCCAGAAGTTCAGAAGACATCAATGGCAAGATTTGTTTTGGCTGCATTTAGTCAAAATTTATCCAATAACAGTATTGAAAACATCTGCTTTTTTAAAGGTAAATATGGATGTAATAAAATAAGTGTTTTACAGCAGATGAAGAACCATGTGAAGACATGAGAAAGGAAACTTGTAACTAAAGGAATTAACTCTTACAGCCGCAAACTCTTTAAACTCTTCTCTGATTCTCAAGAAGAGCACCACAGTTTCCTGCCCTCAAATATGGACATCCTTTGAGAATTCTACCTTGTTTTTATGTCACTTTTGAGTAATATCTTTTTTGCTCAATAACACATGTCAGTGCCTAATATTGTGCCAGTCATCTAGTACACTCTGTAAATATTTACTGAATAATATGGTTTGAAGAAATACTTTTAGAAGAACAAGATTAATAGTTTGCATAAGATGTTGTTGTTGTTGTTTTTAAATGCCCCTATTGATTTTAATTAAGCTCTTGCTGAGTTTGCAAACTCAAGGAGATTATTTTTTAAGGAAAAATCCTTCCCACAGTATGAAAATACTCTTAATGGAAAATATTGATGTACTGCAGATTATAATATTCTTACTCAAATGATGGCTTAGTAAAACTACCTGCATCTGCCTTAGTAGAAAAGAAAGCTGTGAGAGAAAAATAATGGATTATGTTCTTGATATAAAGAATAGAGACAACAGTTTTGTGAGCTAAGATATAGATTTTTTCTTAGGAAAGAACTAGTCTTTATTGTAGAAAAGTATTTATTGAGCTTGTATATCTCTTTAGAGCTCAATTTATCAAGTCTTCAAATGCAGGTATGAAAGCTTTATTTTCTTTTACTTTGAAATACAGTTTCTTTCCAAGAAAGTCATTTATTTACCTCAGGAAAACAATCAATACAATTATGGAGAAGAATTTGCATAGTAATTTTCATATGATTCTTTTAAATTACAGATGTTACAATTAACATGAATACATTTCACACCGTTTTTCAAAATAGATGTCTTATGTCCAAATTGGTACCTTCCATTACATTGAATGTAGAAAATTGCTAATGTCAAAATGTAGTTTGCCTTTTGGTTAGTATCCCACCAGAAGGAATTCATTATGGAATGGGTCATTTTTTCAGTGGCATTTCCCTTCATGCCAAATATTAGATCTCTGCAAAAATGCTTAGTGGCAACACAGAAGAACACATTATTCTGTCTTTATATACAAAATTGATCAGGAATTCCATGTGTAGTTTGGTATTTTTTCTCAGAATAGTATAAGGAAACTGATAAAGTAACACCATGTTTAATCAAAGAATGAAGGATGCATGTAGGAAATAATTGTAGAAAACCGAACCTATCATCAAGACTAGGACATGAGGTCAATGAAGAAAATAAGGAAAAAAGAAACAGTATTATAATTCCCAATTCAGAATACTAGAATAGGATATGTATCTTGAAATTGGAAAGAAACCCTGAACCATACCACTTTTACTTTATGAAGTAGAAGGGACGTGAGAATAATGTAAAGGATAATTAAAACAAAGCCGTACATTTCTGCTAAGCTGTAAATTTATATAACTCAATTTTCCAGGAAGTAGTAGAGTCTAGAAAGGCAAGGACATTAAAAACAACAAGAACAACAAACTAAACAGTTTCATAATGGGCATTTATGCAATTAGAGATACATTTGAAGTGGGCATGGGGCATACAAGCAGACCCTTCCACAGAATCTTTGTTGCCACTGACATTTATCATTCTCTTCACACTTCATTTTTTTCCCTGTTCATTTCATCTTTCCTCAAGCAAGAAAAATGGGTACAAACCTTACCAATTCTTTAAGAGTTTGCACTGGACATTCACTTTAACCAAAGCCACAGGGAATTAACGAACAGTTTAAAATATGTGCAACTTGTTGGATTTTTGTGAAAACATTGCAACATGAAATCTAGGGAAAGATTGTCTGTTTTTTGTTTGTTTGTTTGTTTGTTTGTTTCTTTTTTCAGGGGGTTAAGTTGGGTCTGCATGGGCTAGAGTAAGAAATAAATGAAGCAATATGCAAAACTCCATTCTCAAAAAGTACGCTGGCTTCCTCAAGCTCCAAGAAAATATTGCACATTGTAAAAGAAAGCTAGGGAATTCCCTGGCTGCTTGGGTGCCTTTTCCCTGTGCTTATCTGAAGACATGTTTTCCTTTGATACTACACACTACTAAATACAAGTCATTGAAATAGTGGGAAAGGAAATAGTGTGACGTCACACTCCTTGAGAGTGTTTGAAATTCAGTGTGGTATCGTTTATGTTGGAGAATTGCCTGAAGATCAAGGAAAATCAATCCTGATATTTCTAAATTTATAGGTATTTTGGCTGGAGGAACTGGAAAAGTTGTATCCTTTAAAACATTTCATATATGCTCTTTTTCTTCTACTTCATTTCTGAGTCCATATCCACAGAATGTTTGCAGACAGAGCTCAGCTGCTGAGTTTAATCAGCAGTTATTCAATAATAGTATTCCAAACAAACAAACAAAACAAGGAGAAATTTCTTCATTTTGGTCTACTTGCATTTCTTTCCATTATAACCTTTGTTGTTTTACCACCTGGAATAGGCAATGCCTATTTCACCTCTATCTTATTATAAAATCACACCACAGAGAAACTAGGTGATATTTACTATTATTAATACACTGTGAAAATGCCAAGCATTTTATATTTGACCTTTTGAAACTCTTTCTCCACCATCCTCCCTACTTCTACTCTGTTTCCTTCAGTTTGTCCCAAATGTGGGACATAAAAATCGTTCTCCATTTTGTTAAAATTAATTCTTCCTGCTTTTCTAATCTTTAAATGACCTTGAACAGTCTTTTTTCATTCAAGAGAATAATGCACACCTGTTTCAGGCTGTCACAGCCTCTCAGGCCCTTTGGTTAATTGCTGCTGCTGCTTCTGCATCTTGCAAATTACTACCTTTTCCCTAGAAAGGGGCATCTCCTCTGGATGAGCTTTCTCTCAACCTATTTTTCCCCTGCCATCTCCTTTTTTTTCTCCCTACATTTCTCCTTCCTGATTTGTACCCATGATTCATTCCCTCCACCAAATTTTCTTTAAAAAATATCCTTTTATAATCTAAAGTGAGATTCTATGTATTTCATAGTTTTTAAAAAAGAAATTCATGCATTTCAAACATCTTAAATATTCTAAGAATGAAACAATAAACAAACTAAAGAATTTTAACATATGTAAAAAAAGGTCCTTAATTTTGTCAGTTCTTCTGTAATTATTCATAATAATATTAAATTCATAATAATAACCCTCAAAATCCATCTTTTATATATCTGATACATCCAAAAACACTATTATATCAGGAAATGATACAGTCACTGATTGGTTGGTTGGTCTCTGGTAATATGTAAGGTATTTGAAATTATGAGAAATGATGAGAGAAATCCCAGCAGAAAAAATATAACCAAGCAAACAGCACATGAAAGGAGAAAAGTAACTATTTCAACTTGTATTAAATTTGTGCTGATTCTGTAGATAAGTCTATAGCTAATATATTTTAGAGTCAAAGCTTTCCAAAAAGCAGAAGTTGAGGTTTGGTGATTCATAAAAGAGTCATTAACACTAGAGTAAAGTCAGTAGATTATCAAAGTATGCTGATTTACAGAATTGAAACTACTATAACAAAAACATAATAAAATCATGGATGTTCTTTCTTGGTTTTAGGGATTAGAGCAAATTGTTATGACTGTACACCACGATTGCCTGAAATTTGCTTCCAAATATGTGTTGATGAAGGATTTAATACAGGGCTGTACTTACAAATTTAAGACTCTAGGGGAAAGACTCCATGAACAGAGCTGCATGAGTCCTAAAAATTCTAGCCAACAGAACAAGTATTTTGTTTTTGATGAAAATTATAAAGTATTGATTTTCTAATTGTGTTGCATCAGTTAGAACTTAGCATAACAAAGAAACCATATAGCTTTTATAGAAATGAAGTAAGGAGTATGAAGTCAAAACTCTTTGACCCTTTAGCAATGGGGCTGGCTTCACATTTATCAGTTACAGATCAAATAAAACCAGTAATATTGCTTTCATGTTTTGGAAAATTTGGGGGAGACAGAATTTCAAATTACTGATTATATCATTGGAGAATTTCAACATAAGGGGAATATGATTGAAATGAATTAAGCTAATGAGACAAATGATGGCACATCGTTTATGCTTATTTTTTAACATGTAAGGTAATAATGTGGGTATATTGCAACTGTGTCAATCAATATCCAAATGTTCTTACCTAAATTCTCAGCTAAACAAGATTCCCCAATAAGCCACTACGAAAAAATGTTATCTTGGAATCTTGGTGGGGTTAGAAGCAATCTACATTGGTCAGGGGACTTAGTAAATTTTTCTGATTTAGAGAAAGAATAGGAAAATAATACACACCCAGTATGTTCTGTGATTCAAGAATGGCTAATTTCCTGAAGAAATCTGTCTAATCTTGACCTAATAGAAAAGGGAAATAAGGTCGGAATTTGATTCCAGGTTACCATTTCTATCCCTCATGATTTTTCTTCAATTCAAAGGCATATTGCATAACTTGCAAAGTCTCAATTTCCCCATTTTTCAAGAAGGCAAGGTAACATTTGCAACCTATCAAAAGAATTTAGGGAGATTTAATGAGGTGACATATCTAAAATGTTATCTAAGGAAAAAATATTTTTATTATCTCTGTAGATAATGGCTCAGCTTGAATGGAGGGAAAAGGATACCGCAAGATATTATTGTATTATGATAAAGCAATGAACTACCACCTGCAGGAAATTGGCTTTATGAAAGGCAACGACAAAGAGCACATCAGGATTACATGAAATCAATCAGAGGCAGGCAGGAAGAACACAAGCCAGATGAAGTGGAGTCTTTCATGACAGGCGGGAGAATATATCAAAGCCAGGCTCGCTAATTTCAAAAAGCCCACTCCCTTCACTAGAGGTGAGAACATTACTTCAGACAGCAACTGGCTCCGTTGGACTTCTGTGAAGATGCTATACCTCCATTTGTGGGTTTCTTTAAGAATGATTTAGGAATGAAAAGGACCAGCAAGCCTCAGGACTGTTAATTTAGATCACCAGTGGGTAGGAATTGAGTGCACAGTTTTCCACATTTATTTCCCCAACAGGAACTTGTTATTTGCACCAGTTTAACCCTCATTTATTTATTTTAAGCCTGAGCTAATGTTCATTTATTTTCAATGTGAGTTAATATTTAAAGGCTGCATTGCAAAAATTACTAAGTGATATTTCTTTAAATTAGACTCATTTTTTATACACACAAAATAATCATCAATTAAAAGTAGATGGCGCCTATCCTTTGATTGTAAAATGGGAGTTAGGAGGAAGGAGGGCTGAGTCTGTGCACAGAATAACGGCTATTATGGATGATAGATCATAGCCATAGTTCTAAGAAGGAAAATGTTTTGTATAGGCATAGCAGATGCTAAAAGGAGGGCTGTGTAAGGGCTAAAGCTTAGGGGTTGAGTTCAGTTAAGAATTCAAGTGTTTTAAGTCTCCTGGGAATAAGTGGAGAAAGCATCCTGAGGAAGTCCATGGTGCTCAACATCCATGGGCCACGGCCACAGGTATTAGATACATATAAGCAGTTGATCATGGAACAGTGTATAAATGGAAGTCAATAGAGATAAGTTTTATTTCTCAGCTTTAGGTGAGTGTATCTCCTGATGTTAATAGAAAAGCTGATACTGTCCACTAGGATGATGGTAGTTCGTCACTTAAGGATTACCAAATAATCTCCCCAAAGGAGTACCTGATGGCAAATAAATTGAATAAATACCTCAATCACATTTTTATCTGTGCTTGGAGGACTTTCAGTAATAAAGATACTTTAAATTCACTGGAACATCAATGGAAATTTTGAGTAGTAAAAAACATTTTAGTCAATTTGCATAACCCTATAAAAGGTAGACTTAAGCGATGATTCCCTAACAGCTCCCTTTCTGAAATTTCCAAAAAAAACAAAAGAGGAATATTTATATTCATGAGGATTCACAGCACAAGCTCTTTAGTGCCCTCTTTTGAGTACAATATATAGATCAGAATTATATTTTTCAGAAAGATTGTCCATACCAGACATAAAGAAAAATTACTTCATGTTTTTCTTTATTGTCTTAATTTATATGACACATGATTCAACATCATTCTCGTAGAAGTAGGAAATACCTTAAAATTATCTGTTCTATTATTCTCAATCTATGTTCCTAGAGGTCCCTAGGCCAGGATAAGATAGACCAACCCCCACCACCCCCACAGTTCAAATAATAGCAGTCTTTTCCAAATTATAGGAGGAAAAGAGCAAATTGGCAAATGTTAATTTTATATTTTCCTTTATATTTATTGTCTTAAACATCTCAGTGCCTGCTATCATTATCATTTTAGTCTTACTGAAAAATAATGAATGATCAAGCAGAAAAAATAATAACATTAAGGAATAGTAAAATAAATACAAGTTTCAAAATTTTAATTATTTGTGAATTTGCTTCTTTGTGATAGTTACTTAAATGTGCTAACTTATAATAGTGTTATATTTTCTACTAGAAAAAGAAATCTTATTTTCTGGGATTAAAATAAATACATTTTTTCTTTATTTTTAAAGAAACTTTAGATTATATAAAGGATATATTGAAAATATAGGGGATTTCCATATATACTACCCCCTCCACTTTTCTCCATTAATCAAACATCTTTCATTAGTAGGGTATATTTGTTACAATTGATGAACAAATATCGAAGCATTGCTACTAACCATGGTATATAGTTTGTATCATGGTTTACACTTTGCTCAACCAACTTATGAATAGCCAGATTTAAGTCTCTAAGACAAATACTTAATGGGTATAGTGTTAATTATAGGCTCAAATAAACATGTGTAGGAAAATTATAAATGAGTCTAACTCCAATACACTAGAAGTATAGGATATCATATATTCCAAGGTATGGCCCACTAACAGGGTAGCAAATTCCTGGGATTGTCTTTACTGTCTAGAGCATCTAGATGTCTCTAGAGTCCTCAGGAGCCCTGCTGCTTGAAGCACTGTTTACTGTGGCAGTCAGTGAGATCCCCATGAGATGTGCATAAGCATAAACTGTGGAATTAACTCCTGGCTTACTTTGAAATCTCTTAGTCAGAAACACTCATTTGTATTTAATATTCCCCCTTTTGGTCAAGATCTTTTTCCAGTGCATACTAGTCTGTGCTTAGTAATAAACCCTCGGTGCCAGGAGGCTCATCCCTAGGAGTCATGCCCCACATTGGAGTGAAGGTAGTGTGTCTATATGCTGAGTTTGATTTACAGAGAGGCCACATTTGAGCAAGAGGTTTTCAAGATGAAACTCTTAGGCAATATATGACCCTAGGCTAAGTTTCAATTTCACAAGAATGAGGTTCATAAGTACAAGCATCAGTATCAAAGTCCTGACATATTGGTTTGTCTTACTTTGCTAGGCAATGCCTATGTAGTTAGGGGCTTCTTGCCACTCTATTAAAGAACATAGCAAGAATCAACAGTATGGGAATTCAATATTCATTTGGCTGTTTTGTGGGTATCCATCCACCAAGACAATACCCCATGACCATTTAAATATATTCATATTCCATAGAGGCATGCATGCCTCATGTGTACCCCTCTTAACACTTCCCCCCTCTGCTGACACCCCTTACTAGTGATTCTCCCCTGCCACAGTTGTAACCCTTCTGCAATTCAAAACCTCCTCATGAACAAAGCCAATAAATAAATAAATAATATAAAATAAATGAAAAAGAAAATGGAAAAGAAAAAAATTTTATCATTATGTCTTTCTTCACTGTAAGATAAACAAGGAATATCAATTTGATGAAGAGATGAAACAGCAGATTTTAAAAACAAGGGAAAACAATAGAACAGATGGAAGATGGGGGAATTGGGGGAAAATCTAAGTGTTCTGCATCATTGTGCAATGATGAATACAGGCCATGTTAAATTTCACCAAAAATTTATAAAAGTGTATGGTCTAGAATGTAAACCATAATGTAAACTAATGACCATGGTTAATAACTATGTTTCAATATTTGTACAAAAGTAATATCCACATGTAAAAAGATCATTGTTGGGGAAGGAGGAAAAAGGGGAGGATGTTGGGTATATGGGAGTCCCCTGCATTCTTTATGTGACTTTACTGTGACCCAAAACTTCTTTGAAGACATAATAAAAAAAAAAAAAAGAGGTAAGACACTGAGGAAGAATTCAAAGCAATTGCCTTGCTACTGTATGTACAGGACAACACCTATACAGTGATGAAAGGCAAAACATCAAAATAAATGTTTTATAATATTTTTCATTTTTTAATACCCCAATTTTTCCTTTATTTTAGCTTTTCTAAATTATAATATATTTTATTTCTAATATTTAAACCTATCATTACTATTTCATTTTCCTATTAATTGAATTTGACAATATAGTAGGTTTCATTTTTGAAAAAGTTTTGGATCAAAGAGGGGTTCAGCTATGGCAGGGAAGGAGCATTAGTGTGGGGTGTCATTGATGGGCATGCATGGGAGGGAGGCCATAAAGCATAAGTTACTTCCTTCACCAAAGTCTATTTCCATGTGTTGGAGCAAGATGGCTGCCAATGTCTGCCAGGGTTCAGGCTTCTTGGGTTCCTATCTTCCCAGGTCCTGCTTCTTTCTGGGTTCAGGTCCTCTGTTTTCTCCATAAGGTCAGCTGTAGACTATGAGCCTCCTTAAGCTTTGCCTCTCTCCACAAGGTCAGCTGTAGACTATCAGGCAAACGGCCCTGTCTCTCTCCCCAGGGTTTCTGCCATGTCTAAGGAGCTGTCTCTACTCCTCTGTGTTCTTCTTCTGGTTCAGGTCCTCTCTTCCTGGAGCTTGCTTCTCTTTCCTCTGTGTACTTAATTCCCGGGGCTTCAGATCAAGACTCCAGCATCAAACTACAAATCAAAACTCTAACATCAAAATCTCCAAGTCTGTCCTTTGCCATGTCCTTTATCTGTGAGTTCCCACCAAGGGGTACCTCAACACCCTACTGACCCAATCAAAGCCCTAATCATAATTTAATCACACCCAATTATAGACAAGTTTACAAACATAATCCAATAAATATTTTTGGAATTCATAACTATATCACTGCTACACAAGGGAAAGAGAGGCAGGGTCAGGAGTTTTTCTCCAGTGAATTCAGCTAGGAGAGGCAGGTTTGAATCTCAGCTCTAGCCAGACAAAAACAAAGGAAAACTGACAGGAATATACCTCCATAAATGAGTGCACCAATGAGCACATGCTGGCTGGTCTGGAAATTACATGCACAGAAACTGCTTTTAGTGCTATCTTTATTACACCCCTGGGAGAAAGTCTGCACCGCATTAGAGTTCCTGCATGATTTTTTTTCCATTTTAAAGCCTTAGGATAATTTGAACCAAATATCAAAGAGCTATGAAAAAATAATAACAACTGTTTCAAGAGCAAGAAATTGGCTTTCAGAGTAAATTCACCAACATTTCAGATGCTAAACATCAGCAAAAAATTGCAAGCCATACTAGGAAACAGGAAGAGATGGCCCAACCAAAGGAACAAACCAATATTCCAAAAACATTTAGGATTTAGGATAATTAATCATTGATAATCACAAAACTATCCTAAATTAATTTAAAGAATTGAAAGAAAATATGACAAAAGAGATAAAGGATATTAAGAAGACACACTAGGTGAGCATAAAGAACAATTTGAAAGTCTGCAAAGGAAAGTGACCTTATAGGAATGAAAGACATGGTAGACGAGATTAAAAATACATTAGAGGCATATAAGAACAGATTTGAACTGCTTGAAGACAGCATTAGTGATTTTGAAAACAAAGCATCTGAACTGGAAAAGACAGGAGAATGGAAAGAGAAGAGAATGGAAAAAATGGAACAAGGTCTCAGGGAATTGAGTGACAATGCAAAGTGCAAAAACATATGCATTATCAGTGATCCAGAAGGAAAAGAAAATGGAAAATGGACAGAAAGAATATTGGTGGAAATAATGGCTGAAAATTTCCCTACCCTTATGAAAGACATAAATATCAATATCTAAGAAGGACGATGCAACCCAAACAGAAAAAAACACGAACAGAAACTACCCTGAGACACCTACTATTCAGAATGACAAATACCATAGATAAGGAGAAGATTTTGAAAACAGTAAGAGAAAGGCAAATCATCACAACACAAGGGAAACATGGTAAAACTAAGTGCTGACCTCTTATCAAAAACCATGGAAGAGAGAAGAAAGTGGTATGATGTATTTAAGGTATTGAAAGAGAAAACCTGCCCACCAAGAATTCTGTATCCAGCAAAGCCATCCTTCAAAAATAAAGGAAAGTTCAAGGACTTCACAGACAAACAAAAATTGATAGACTACAGTAACAAAAGAAACAGAATTACAAGAAATATGAAAGGAATGCTGCAGCCTGAAAGGAAAAAAATCAAGGGTGAGAGACTTGGAGAAGAATGTAGAAATGAAGATTTGAAGGGATGAAAAGAGAGACTATAGTATGATATGATAACAGAAAGCCAAAGGTCAAAATGGATGAAGTAAGTAATGCCTTTATAGTTATAACACTGAATATTAATGGCTTGAATTCCCCAATCAATGACACAGACTGATAGAATGGATTAAAAAATATGAGCCATCTATATATTGTTTACAAGAGACTCACTTGAGATATAAGGACACAACCAGGTTAAAAGTGAAGGGTTGGAAAAAGATATTCCATGTATATAGTAATCAAAAAAGAGTTGAAGTAGCATTACCAATATTAGGCAAAATAGATATTAAATGCAAAACTGTTACAAGGGATGAAAAGGTCATTATATATCAATAAAAAGGGGCAATTCAGTAAGAAGAAATAACTATTCTAAATATTTATGCACCTAACCTCAGTGCCCTAAAATACATGAGGCAAACACTAGCAAAGCTGAAGTGAGAAATAGATGTCTTACCATAACAGTTGGAGACTTCAATACACCACTCTCAGTAGTGGATAGAACATCTGGACAAAGGATAAATAAAGAAACAGAGAACTTGAATACTATGATAAGTGAAATAGACCTAACAGACATCTATAGCGCATTGCACCCCAAACAACAAGATATACATTCCTTTCAAGTGCTCATGGATCCTTCTCCAAGATAGACCATATACTGAGTCACAAGACAAGTCTCTATAAATTTAAAAAAGATTGAAAGTATAAGAAACACCTTCTCTGACTATAATGGAATGAAGCTGGAAATCAGTAATGGACGGAAAAGGGAAAATTCATAAATATTTAACAACATGATTTTCTCAACAACACACTCTTAAACAATCAATGAGTTAAAGAATAAATTACAAAAGAATTCAGCAAATATCTTGATATAAGTGAAAATTAGAATGCAACATATCAAAACATATGGGACACTGCAAAGACAGTGCCGAGAGGGAAATTTATAACCCTCAATGCTTACATTAATAAAGAAGAAAGAGCTAAAATTGATTATCTAACTGCACACCTGGAAGAACTAGAAAAAGAACAGCAAACTAATCCCAAACCAAGTCAAAGGAAAGAAATACTAAAGATCAGAGCAGAAATAAATGAAATTGAGAACAAAAAAACAATCGAGAGAATCAGCAAAACCAAAAGTTGGTTCTTTGAGAAGATTAACAAAACCAACAAACCCATAATTAGACTGACAAAGAAAAAAGAGAGAAGACACAAATAAATAAAATCAGAAAATAGAGGGGAGACATTACCATTGACCCTGCTGAAATAAGAGAGATCATAAGAGGATAGTATGAACAATTGCATACCAAAAAAAAAAAAAAAACCTAGAAAATGTAGATGAAATGGAAAAAGTTTTGGAAACACATGAACCACCTACACTGACTTTAGAAGAACTAGGTGACCTCAACAAACGAATCACAAGTGAAGAGATTGAAACAGTCATCAAAATCCTCCTTAGTTCCTACATTTCAATCTTAGTAAGATTAACCATCTTTTTTAGTGTCTTTTTTCTTTATTGCAATAAAGTATAAAAGATTATCATAACAAGTTCAAAAAGTAAGAAACATATAAAGTAAATATTAAATGCCTTATTGTTTCCATCCAGTTCCTCCCCATGGATAGTTTTCCTTCCACAAAATAGGGCCACACTGTACACATAATGTTCCGCAACTGTGCTTCTTTCATTTAACAGTGGGTCTTAGAGGTCTCTTCACGTTTGTACATAGACATGAACTCTTTTTATCACTGCAAATATTCCATCTTAAAGATGTACCATAATTTACTGATCTATTTCTCTACAGATGAATATTTAGATTTTCTTTTTTCCACCATTATAAAAATGCTATGATAACTAAGCTTTTATTTATTTTTTTAACAAATTAATTTTATTGATAGATGTTAATAACAATTTATCCAAAGTATACAATCAATGGTGTTTGGCATACTAACATAGTTGTGCATTCATCACTTCATTATTAAAGCATTTTCATAATTGAAATAATAATAAAAATAAACAAAAAACAGAAAGGGAAAAAAAACAAACAACCTCCCAAACCTGAAAAGCCCAGGACCAGATGGCTTCACAGGTGAATTCTACCAATCATTCAAAGATGAACTAATGCCAGTCATGCTCAAGCTCTTCCAAAATGCTGAACAGGAAAGAATGCTATCAAATTCATTCTATGAATTCATCATCACTCTCATACCAAAGCCAGATAAATATACTACAAAAAAAGAAATTACAGACCAATTTCTCTTAAATATATTGATCCAAAAATCCTCAACAAAATACTTGCAAACAGAATCCAAAAGCACATTAAAAGAATTATACACATGATCAAGTGAATTTTAAACCAGGTGTGCAAGGGAGGTTCAATACAAGAAAATCAATTAGCATGACAAACCACATCAATAAATTGAAGGAGAAAAAAATCACATGAGCTTCTTAATTGATACAAAAAAACCATTTGACAAAATATACCACCCTTTCTTGATTAAAAAAACCCAAAAAAACAAAAAGATGGGAATACAAGGAAGCTTTCTCAATATGGCAAAGGGCATATATGAAAAGTCTACAATTAGTATTGTATTCAGTGGTGAAAAACTGAAAGCTTTCCCACTGAGATCAAAAACAAGACAGGCAGTGCTCCAAAATAAGTTCATAAAATGCAATGAACATGACACAAGGATGAAAGAGGTTGATGATATGGGAGGAGTGGGGTGGGGTGGGGGATACGGGAACTTCTTATATTTTTTAATGTAACATTTTTTGTGATTCTATGTACCTTTAAAAAAATTTAATAAAAAAATAAAATAACAAGGCAAGGATGGCAACTCTCACCATTATTATTTAATATTGTGCTAGAAATTCTAGCTAGAGCGATTAGGCTAGACAAAGAAATAAAAGGCACCCAAATAGGAAAAGAAGAAGTAAAACTTTCACTATTCACTGATGACATGATTCTATATCTAGAAAATCCTGAAAAATCCACTACGAAGCTATAAAAATTAATGAATGGAATTAGCAAAGTGGCAGGATACAAGGTTAATATACAAAATCAATAGTGTTTCTAAACACTACTCATGTGCAATCTGAGGAAGAAATGAGGAAAAAAAAATCCCATTTATAGTTGAGAATAAAACAATCAAATATTTAGGAATAAACTTAACCAAGGGCATAAAAGACCTGTATTCAGAATACTACAAGACATTGCTAGAAGAAACTGAAGAAGACTTCAATAAATGTAAGGACATTCCATGTTCATGGATTAGAAGACTAAATATTGTTAAGATGTCAAGTCTACCAAACTGATTTATAGATTCAACATAATCCCAATAAAAATCCCAATAGTCTTTTTGCAGAAATAGAAAACTTAATAATTAAATTTATTTGGAAGTGTAAGAGGCCCTGAATAGCAAAAAATGTCTTAAAAAAGAAGAATGATGTTGGAGAAGTCTCACTTTCTGACTTTAAATCATATTACTTACAGTGTTAAAATCAACATGGTACTGGCATAAGGTGAGACAGAATGACCAATGGAACCAAATCAAGAGCTCAGAAATTGACCCTCACATCTACAGTCAAGAGATTTTTGACAAGGTCATTAAGACCACTCAACTGGGCCAGAGCAGTCTGTTCAACAAACGGTGCTGGGAGAACTGGATAGTCATATCCAAATGTAAGAAAGAAGACTCCTATCTCATACCTTATACAAAAGTTAACTCAAAATGAATCAAGGGTATCAAGTTATAAACAACAACCATAAGACTAGTACAAGAAAATGTAGGAAAACATCTTCAAGATCTTGTGGTAGATGGTAGTTCCTAAAACCTTAAGCCTGAAGCATGAATAACAAAAGAAAAGATAGGTAAATGGGACCTCCTGAAAATTCAGCATTTCTGTATCTCAAAGAACTTTGCCAAAAGAGTGAAAAGGCAGCCCACTCAATGGGAGAAAATAGTTAGCAATCACGTATCTGATAAGGTTTAATATCCATGGTATATAAGGAGATCATACAACACAACAATAAAAAGACAAAGCTTCCGATTTAAAAATTGGCAAAAGACAACTGTCCAAAGAGGAATATAAGTGGTGAAGAAACACATGAGAAAATGTTCAACATCACTAACAATTAGAAAATGTAAATCAAAACTATAGTGAGATGTCACTTCACACCTATTAGACTGGCTGCTATTAAAAAGTCAGGAAGCTGTAAAAGTTGGAGAGAATGCAGAGAGATAGGAAAGTTTATTCACTGTTGGTGGGAATGTAAATGATACAGCCCCTGTGGAGGACTGTTTGGCAGTTCCTAAAGAAGATGAATATAGATTTGCCATGGGACCTGGCAATATCATTGTTAGGTATATACCCAGAAAAACTGAGAGTAGTGACATGAATAGACATTTGCATGCCGATCTTCATAGCAGCATAATTTATGCTAGCCAAAAGCTGTAAACAATCCAGGTGTCCATCAACTGATGAATGGATAAAGAAATTGTGGTGTATACATGCAAAGGAATGTTATGCAGTGGTAAGAAGATAGGAAGTCATAAAACATATGACAATGTGGATGAACCTGGAATACATTATGTTGAGTGAAGCAAGGCAGACACAAAAGCACAAATAATGTAAGCTTGCCTTACTATGAGCTAAACATATTACATGAAATATAAATATATTATGTGCAATAAGAATATAGGTAGAATTGCATATATAAGACCATTTTTCTTTGAAACTGAACAAATGTAAGTTAATATTACAAAATGTTAATGTCGGGCAAAAAAAATCCTTTATACTAAGTGAAGGAGACCAGACAGAGAGTACTGCATATTGTATGATTCCATTTATACGAAATGTAAATATAAATCAATTTATAAAGATAGAAGGTGATTAGTGGTTATCAAGGTCTGAGGAATGAACGTTAAGAGATGTGGAATCTTTCTTTTTAGAGTGATGAAATTGTTCTAAAATTTTGGAGATGATGAATATACAACATTGCGATTATACTAAAAGCCATTGATTTTATACTTTAAATAAAATAGCCAGAAACAGCAGCTATGTACAGTGGGGGAAGCATAGAGAGATTGAAAAGTGAGGAATTTTCTTGTTTGTTTGTCTGTTTTTTGTTTATTAGTAGTATTATTGAAGTGAAATACTGAAAATGCTTTAATAATGATTGCAGTGATGAACACACAACTAGTTGATTATAGCAAATAACATTGTATACTTTGGATGAACTGTATGCTTTATTAATATGCATCAATAAAATTGACTTGTTAAAAAAATGAATTTTATTTCTAAAACTTAGCAACAAAAATTAGAAATTAAAATAAAAAAATCCACCCCAAGAAGTATTTGTGCATGTGTGTGTGTTCAAGTATGAACTGATTCTCAAATTCTTACAAAAATTCAAAGTCTCAGAATAGCCAAAACAACTTTGAAAGAGAAGAACAAATCTGAAAGAATAATACTACTTAATTTTAATACATTATCTAAGTACAGTAATTAAATAGTATGGCAATAATGCATGTGATTATACCAAATACCATTGATTTTACAATGGTATGAACTGTATGCTTTATTAATAATGTATCAATAAAATTGGTTTGTTTAAAAAAACAGACAAGGATAAATGGAACTAAGTAAAAAATCCAGATTTACATACATGGACAACTGATTTTGTGTAGAAATGCTGAGGAAATCCATTGAAGAAAGGATGGTAATTTTAAGAAATATTGCTGAAAGAATTGGATATCCATTTGCTGTATGTAAAATAATTAAATCAAAATGGATCATAGACTTAAATGTCCAAGGTAAAGTTATGAAAGTATCAAAGAAAGCTGTAAGATAAAACATTGATGACCTTGGATCAAGCAAAGATATTTTATCTGATACTAAAATCATGATCCATAAAAGAATAAATTGATAATTTGGACTTCAGCAAAATGAAAAATGTCTGCTCTTTGAAACATAATGTGAATAAACATAAGTTGAGATAAAATATTTGTAAATCATATATGACAAAGGATTTGTACAAGAGTATATAAACCCTCAAAATTCAATATTAAGAAACTCAACAACCATACAAAAACAGGCAAAGAGCTGGTCACTTTACAAAAGAAGAGATACTAAAGGCAAGAAAAAAAGCATGTGAAACAATGTTTAACATTATTTTATTACTAGGAAAATGCAGTTTAAAGCCACAATGAGATAATACTATATAAAATAAACATATAGTATGTAAAGATAATACTTTATAAAATAATACTATATACAAGTAAAAAGACTGACCATATCTAGCATGGGCAAGAATATGGAGGAACTGACTCTCATACACTGCTGGTGGGAATTTAAAATGATATTTCAATTTTGTTAAACAATTTGGAAGTTTCTTAAAATGTTAAACATTCCCCAACCATATGATCTAGTCATTCCACCTAGGTATTTGACCAAATAAAATTAAATCCTATGCGCCTAGCAAAGACTTCTACATGGTGTTCATAAAGCTTTATTAGCATTCACTCAAAACTGAAAACCATCCAAATATCCATCAACAAACGATTGGGCAAACAAACAGTGGAAATGTCCAGCCTATGAAATACTACTCATCAGTATAAAGGAAAGAACTATTACTATACACAAAGACATGGAAGGATCTCAAAATATGTATTCTAAGTAAAAGAAGCTTGTCAAAATGGGTGCATAATTTATGGTTTCATTTATATGAAATTCTAGAAAATGAAAACAAGCCATTTGGGATAGAAAGTAAATGAACAATTACATGAGAATGAGGGAAGGTCCCAGTGTTGCAGAGGAATAGAAGGAAAAGTCTACAAAGAGGCAGGTAGAAACTTCGGGGAGTGATGGGTACTTCCATGACCATAACTGCAGTGATGGTTGCATAGATGTGTGTGTACGTGTATTAAAACCTATCAAATTTTGCATTTTTAGTAATGTGCAGTTTATTGCATGTCAATTATACCTCAATAGATCTGGTTTTTTTTTGTTTGTTTGTTTTTTAATGACCATTCTGGAGTCATACTGCCCTAATTAGATTTCCATCTTTACAAGTTGCTAGCAACGTGACTATGGGCAATATATTTAACTCTCTGATTTTATCTGCAAAATACAATTAGAGAAATTATTTATTGGGTAATTCACATACAATACTTGGAACACTGCCATCCCATATTAATGGCTACCCTAGCGTTTGCTATTATTGCTAATGCTGTACATTCTTAAAGGCAATTAAAATATCACACTGTCCCAATGTTAAAATTTATTACGAAGTCACAGTAATCAAAACAGCATGGTATTGGCACAAGGGCAAACTTGTAGACCATTGGTATCAAATTAAAAGTTCAGAAACAAGCCCTCACATCTATGGCCAACTAACTTTTGACAGGGGTGTCAATTGGGAATGAATAGTATCTTCAAAAATTGATGCTGCAAAAACTGGATGTCCATGTGCAAAAGAATGAAGGTGGTTGTCTACCTTACACTATGCACAAAATTCAACTCAAAATATAGCAAATATCTTAACTATAAGAACCAGAAATGTAAAACTACTATAAATAAACATTGGAAAGCATTTTCAGGGCCATGTGTTAGGCAATAGTTTCTTAGATTTATGCCCAAAGCACAAGCAACAAAAGAGAAAGTATGGAGCAGACGTGGCTAAAGTAGTTGAGCAACCACCTCCCACATGGGAGGTTCTGGGTTTGGTTTCCAATGCCTCCTGAAAAAATGAAAACAAACAGAAAGAAAAACAAATGATAAAACCAACTCAAGGAAGCCAATGTGGCTCAGTGGTCAAGCATCAACTTCCCACATACAAGGTCCCAGGTTCAATCCCCAGCCCCTGATACCTAAAAAAAACAAAACAAAACAAAACAAAAAAACTAGATAAATGGAACCTCACCAAAATGTAAAACTTTTTGTAGCAAAAGGACTTTATCATGGAAGTAAAAGGACAACCTACAGAGTGCAAGAAAATATTTGGAAATCCTATCTGATAGGGTTTAATATCCAGAATATATAAAGTCCTACAACTCAACAACATAAAACAACCCAATTGAAATGGGCAAAAGGCTTGGATAGACATTTCTTAAAAGAAGATATACAAATGGCTAAAAAGCACATGAAAAGATATTTAACCTCAGTAGGCATAAGGAAAATACATATCATAGCTACAGTGAGGTATCATTTCACACCCACTAAAATGACCACTATTTAAAAAGAAAAGAAAATTACAAGAACTGGAGACGATGTAGAGACAGGAACACTCATTCAACTTTGGTTGGAATATAATATGGTGCAGCTGCTGTGCAAGACCATTTGGCAGTTCTTCAGAAAGTTAAGTATGAAATTACAATATAACTCAGGAAGCCACTTCAATGTATAATATATACCCTAAAAATCGAAAGCAAGGACTCAAAACAAACTTGCACATCTTTGTTACTACTGGCATTATTCACAATTATCAAAAGTTGGAATCACCCAAAATATCCATCAATGATAAATGTATAGACAGAATGTGGCATATACATACAATGAGATTTTATTCAGTAGCAAAAAAGAATGAAGTTGTGATACGTGTAACAACATGGATCAACCCTGAAGACATCATATTGAGTGAAATAAACCTGACACAGAAGGACAAATATTGTGTGGTCTCAATGTCATATTTAACAGCAAGATCATACTTAAAATATGCAAATTCATACTGTCAGAAACTACGAATAGGTTACCAGGATGGGGGTAGAAAGAGATAATAGGGAGTTAATGCTTAAATTGTACAAAACTTCTCTTAGGCACTGGTGATGGAAAAGTTTTGATAATAGATGATGGTGATGGCAGCACAACTTTGTGAACATAACTAACAGCACCGAATTACATATTTGAATGTAGCTAAAAAGGGGAAACTAGGTTGTATATATATTACTAGAACAATTCTTTTAAAAAGCACATGGGACTCTACAACATAAACAGGAAACTCTAGACATACCATGGACTACAGTTAATAGTATTATTTTTTTTAAATGTGCTTTCAACAATTTTAACAAATATACCATACTAATACAAGTTATGTTTAATTATATACAACTGCCATAGTCATGTCATTTTTCCTCTTCCTTCCCATTCTGCATTCAAACTTTCGTTTGCCATCACATTCTCTCAGTTAAATATATCCCTTTTCTCTAAGGATTATCTTAAGCATCACTTTTCTGGCCTGTAACATTTTTTCCCTTCCTTGTATAAAAGAAAAACAAGATGGGCTTTATATGCTGAATCAATAATGCTAATTTCCTTTTGTGCATCAGTTGGGAGGAGATTGGTAAAGCTTTCCACTGTGCTTTGAGCATTCTAGATAATGGGACAATAATACTGTTTATTTCTCTATAGCCAACATTTTGCCAGTATATAGTTCTATTCTCTTTTCTTTTCATCATAACTTCCTTAAGGATTTGCAAGAGAATGGAGAGAATCATCAGCTCTCATTTTAGGACATAGAAACACAAAAGGAAATAAAAATTTATCAGCTTACATTCGCACTAAGCAAAATCACTGCACTGTTATCCACACCAAAAATATATTTCTTCGTTGGACAATACAATGTAATTTTAAGGGGATTCAAGAGTGTGCATGAGTTACCACTTGATGCTGTTGTTTTCACCGAGTATCTATCCTAAAACACCCTGCAGTGAGAAGGTGCTGAATTAATCTCTTAGATTATCTAATAAAATACTATAATGTTGAAACACTGCTTCTTCCTAAAATTAATTTCTTTTGAATAATGAATTTCCCAGTTGTAATGGAAATCAGATTTTGAGGGGTACATTCCTTTGGGTAATTATTGACCATTTCATCTCATAAAAATGATTATTGACTGGCATGTAGCAGTCAATTAGTGTGTATACTGGAATATTAAGAGAATAGGACATATTTATTTTAAGGAGTATTTTGGTTGAATATTAAAACTAGAAACATGAGCTATGTTCCTAATGACTGTCTTCAGTGTGCAGGTCCTTAGTATATCAAGTATTAAATTAATCACTAGCAGGTAATTTTATAGGATTAACAACATTGTATTTCATAAAAATTTATGTACATGGTCTACAACTTTACTTTAAGAACTTAACAAGATTGATATATGATAGATATATGAAAGAATGGATGGATGGATGGATGGATGGATGGAAAATTTTAAGCATAAATAGATTTAACTACCAACAATTATTAGATAACACTAGTACTTGGTCTATTCTTAAAGCACTAGAAAACAGGCATTTTTGCACCCAGTTGTACTGAATAAAGGGGCTCCTCATTCTTTTAGTAAAATGAAATTGACATTTCAGTAGTTCCTGCAGACTTGAAAAATCATAAAACGTATTTGGTTTTCAAATAACTTGGAAGAATCACTGTTATATCTGATTTACAATTTACAAAGTCTTTACAAATAATGCTGGCTAATCAGCCCAACAAAGCATGGATGAGAAATGCACAGAGAAGTATAATGGAAACACTAGGCTCTGGTTGATCTATTAAAACTGGAGCAATTTGTCATTTAGCATCAGTAAGTGCTGATAACTTGAACTTTGTAAAGATCTAGAGTTTTCACCATTCTTCAATCAACATAAAGCAGCATTTAACAAAATGGTGACTCTGTATTAAAATACAGATAGTAGTTGCTGAAAAGAATTAGTAATTTGATAATTAGTCACATTCAAAAAATCATTAAAATAATATATTATGCAAAATTAAATCATAGTGAATGGCCCATATGGATTTTTCCCTATCTTCCATATTTCATTATGACATTGATAAATGGCATATAATTTGTAACACTATCATTTAATAATTTAAATGACTTTTATTATTCTGTTTACTAGTTTCTCATTTCTATAGATTGTAATTTTGCCTTGTGATTAGTAATGAATCTCTCTCAGCAGCACCTTCTAATAGAACGCAGCATGGAGAAATTTCCACGCAGATTCAATCTCTGCCTGAATCGTACTAATCCTTTGATTGGCCTCAAGGAAAGGTTTGGATCCCTGTAGAGTTCCTGATGCACAGACTATTCATAAAAATAATAACAAGGCGCCAAGCAGTCAGAAGTGCAAGCCTTGCATCTGCGCTTTGCCCTTAGTGAAACAGGCCATACCATGAACCTTGCTTTTCCTTCATTGGGATGCAACCTAATTTATCCACAACCTAAAGCTGAAAGGCTTTTGCGAGGTTTGCCTAAGGTGGAGTTTAGAGAACCTTTACATGGTCTTTAAATGGTCATATGTCCTGACTCTCCATAAAAGAGAGACAGTGGAAGTGTTATTCCTTAAGCTGTTAAACACACACACATATATAAACACACAGAAATGGAAAATAGCTACAGTAAATACAAAAATATGAGGTGTTTGTACATTTTGCAGCTCATTTATACAAATAATGAAACAAATTTTCTGAGTGCCAATGTTTTTCAATGGTTTGGAAAACTTTTGTAGCTATGTTAATATTTACTGGTCCCAAGGGACATATTTAGACCCTAAAAACCATCAGCATGGTGGCCTTGAAGAATAAATCACTGTTTTATAAAGTATGCTTCTTTTTTATTAGGCAACAAAGGCTACTGGCTTTCCTATATCTGAAACATTAGCTCCTCTTAAAATATATAGATAATTCAAGACTCACACTGTGTAATAAGGTTTGTTAATCCATAGTCTTATGATCATTAGAACACTAGCTTCCAATTGGCAAAAAGGTACTCATGCAATAAATGGAAGAAATTTACTTTATGAAAGTTTCATTACTGATTGAGTCACCTCAGCAAGAATAATTTAACTCAGGGTTACAAAAAAGGGTGTGAGCCAGATGCCCCCCATCAAATAAACATCCCAAACAAGTACTCATTCCTTACTATATTTTCTAAAGAGTTTCCTCAACATTATAGTTTCAACCACGTACGTGACACTCTCCCATGTTCACCTGCTCATCCCAAACTCTCTTCTGTCACTTTCACTGAACCTGTGATTGGCAGTGGGGTTTGTGTATGCTCAAGAGACTTGGATCTCTGGACTGTTCATGTGTCAGCTGGACCCTGAATCTCAGCAGAGTTGCAACACCTACTCTCTGGTTCATTGCACGTACCCAGGTCAGCTGTTGAGGAGGTGAGAATGGTCAACCACCACACCAGGGTCTAAAACTGCAAGCAGGAGAAATGCATCCATCAGCCATGTGGGATCTAAGCCCCCTCTCCATTTAGAGGTGGACTGGACATCACCATCTCAGAGTCCACAAGATGGAGGAATATAATATGAATTGGAGTAGACTTGCTGGTATTCTACTATAGAACTGTTGTGACTCTAGCAATGGAAGAAATTGTATTATTGATATGGAGATGGTGGCCATGGGAGTTGCTGAGGGCTGGGAGAGGGAGGAAGAGTTGGGGCATTTTGGGGACTTGGAGTTGTCCTGAATGATATTGCAGGGGCAGATGCAGAACATTGTTTATCCTGCCATAACTCACTGGTTGGACTGGGGGAGAGTGTGAACTACAATGTAAATTATGGCCCATGTGCTGTGGCAGTGCTCCAGGGTGTATTCACCAAAAGCAATGAATGTCCCTCACTGACAAAAGGGGATGTTGATGTGGGAGGAGCGGGAGTGGGGTAGTGAGAAGTGGGGTATATGGGAGCCTCTTATGTTTTTTAACATAATGTTTTGTGTGATCTATTTATCTTTTAAAAAGAGGCAATAAAAAAGATTAAATTTGAAAAAAAAAGGGAAAAGCTTATGAGGATATAAAAATTATGATCCAAAAAATTAGGACACTTGTAATTGGTCCAGGCTTGTGCGTAACCTTTTCATAACTTATGAAAGGGTAAGTGGAAGAATCATTTCTATTAATCACAGATCAGACTGTGCTTTTCATACCAGCTGGTCATTATTAAGGTATTTTTGGAAACAGGTTCTCATGCCTATAGATTTTACCACTGTAAAAACAAAAAAAGATAAACTATTACCACAACTATGATGGTGGATATGAAGAACTATACTATGGTTATGAAGATTTTCAAATTAGAGCTAGAGGAAGGGATGGTAGAGGAGCAAGTGTGGTGCTGCTTCATCCAGAGGTCGTGAGGCTGCTCCTTTCTGTGGTAGAGCTGGTTATTCACGGAGAGGAGGTCCTGGATCACTAAGAGGCATTCACGGTGTAAGAGGAGGTATTCCCAAAAATAGAGGCCTTGGGCAGGGAAAAGTGGTGAAGGTCAGTCCTAATCTGTTACAATGAAGACTGGCCTGCTATGTGGGACTATACCAGAAGCTTGCAGGGGAGTAATGGTTAGGAAACTCAGCTGTACAGGAGCATATTCTATTGCAGAAGACCTTCCTATTAAGATCATGGAATCAAATACAGGACATTGAATTAATACTTGGACTTTCATGTGAATTTCTTCAACAATGTTCTCTGCAGTGTGAATTATTAAACTAAAGCTACTCTATTTTCCAAATGTGTCCTAACAGCAATCCTTCATAACTTGTAGCACGGTATCTTAATAAAGTTCTCTTTCTTTCTCTCTCTCTCTCTCTCAAAATTAATTAATTAAAATAAATAAATAATAATTTTAAAGATCACATTTTTCAATTATATAAGGAAATGGTAAAATTCTCTTCAATATTCAATATTTCACTTTAGGAATGAGTTTAAAAACAGTTATTAAGCCACTTTTATAGAAAAAGTCATGATTTTCATTGCTGGGACAATGGCATACTGGATAACCTGAAAGGTAGTCCTAAATGAAATAACTGAAATGTCTGGACACCTACAATTTTTTGAAACTTTTTTTTTTTTTAATAATCAATATTAAGGTTTCATTAATGGAAGTCTCTACTGGGCCCAAAGTAAAGTGAAAACAGGAACCTTGGAAAGTAAGCAACTACCCAAACAGACTTACACCTTGAGGGTGTGATAAAGCTGGAGTCTTTTCATTTTTGTTTTAAGGGTTGCCTAGAGCACAGGAATATCTGTTCAATAAATACAACTTAAGGCTTTATCAGAGGAGACCTTAGACCAGGGATTCTTAACCTTTTTTGTCCCACAGACACCTTGGCAAGTCAGGTGAAATGAATACCACAGTAACTTATTTATTGCATATTTTCATAAGTGAAGAAAATGCTAGATTTCAATTAGAGATCAGAGAAAATAAAGACAATAAATTTAATTTTTTCAATGCAAGCTCATGGACTCCCTGAAATATTTCCATGGACCCCTTAGGGGTTCGTGGACCCCTCGTTACCATCCCTGCCATAGAGTAACAACTAGGGTAAAGCAACCAACATGCCCCTTTCTTAAGGACATCTTAAATTTTGCACTGGAAGGACAGGACTACCTAACCCTAGTCCTGGTCTTGATCTTGGTATTAAGTGAAGGGGAACATATTTCTCCAGAGAATAAACAAGGCTTTCAGCCCAGGAGTTTACATTATGAATACATACCACCTTCAAAATCTGAAAATTTTCAGCCTAGATTTTAATTTAAAACAGTTCTGGGTAGGCAGTGCTCTGAAGTGACCGTGGATGTAAATGTAAATCTTCATTAGGGAAATTCAACCTCAATGAAGATAAGTTCAAGTATAATGAATATCTCATAATCAAAGAACACAAAGCACATAAGGAAACAATTTACCATAAATGAGAAACGTTTGAAACAGCCAATAGCAGATCCAGACCCTTAAATACCATAGATACAGGCATTATTAGATGTAGAAAATACATAAATTTAAATAAATTCCAAAAAATAGAAAATAAGACCAAAAATTCAAATACTATTAAAAGCAACCAAACATTTTTAAAACAACTAACTTCTAGAAAAAAATTAAGAATAATTGAAATTAAAATGCAATAAATATGTTCATGAGTAGATAACACAATCAGAAAATGTGAATGCATATGCAACGACATTCTCCAGAATACAGCAGAGAGACAAAAAATAGAAAATATTAAAATAAAATAAAAGCTATAAAATGTGAATGAAAGAAAGGAAACTATGTTCTATCATAAAATTTAAAGGAGAAATTATTTAAAACTAATTGGAAAATAGTCATTTAGAATTTTGACAGCAAATTCAAAGTGCAAAAGCTCAAACAATTCAAGCAATATAAATAAAAATTAATGCATGCCACACACATTTCAATAAAAATGTACATACAACATTATAAAAACAAAGGAGATTATCTCTTTCAAAAGCATAGGGAAGAGTGGATTGTAGGCAAAGAAACAGCTTTAGACTAACTTCAAAATAATCAGAAAGGGCAAACTAAAATCCTGGGCTATCAAGGAAATATCTTTCAATAACAAAGGGTAAAGATATTTTCAGATGAATAAAATTAGAGAGACTTTTGTAAGAGTAACAGACACTTGATAAAATAAATTCCAAAGCTTATACTTCAGGTAGAAGAAAAATGGTTTCAGATGGATAATATAAAGCTATTTTCAACTTGATTAGAACTAGGGAAAGTCTAACACCAACAGAATATATCATTTCACATTCATCTCATATTGGTGAATATTTGGAGAAAAAACTTGTATCCATGGCTGGTGAGAGTAAACTAGACCATCCACTGTAGGAATGTTGTTATCTGTAATAGAAAAGCCCCATAACCTAGAGAAATTCTTGCGTAGATGCTCAGGATACACAGACACACACATACACACACACGCACACACACACAAACAAAAACATATGTCTGTGCTCATAGCAGCATTGTTCATAATATCAAAAGAGTGAAAATAACCCAAAAGTCTGTCCAGAATACAATGGATCAATATTGCCATACAATGAACGATAATTACATGCATCAACATTACTCTCCTAAAATAACTATTGAGTTAAAGTAAGTGATAGGTGATTAATACAAAATGACTCCATTTGTATAAATTTCAAAAATAGGCAAAACTGAGCAATATGTTATTTAGACTTATCTAGGAAGCAAACCTATAAAGAGTAAGGGAGGTATTAACACAAAGCTCAAGATAGAGGTTAGCTCTTGGGGGGGTGGGAATTGGGAGGAAGAAGGATGCAATTGGTTGAGCACACTAGCGATCTTAAATTCTAGTAATTTCCAGTGCTTAATCCATTTGGTGGATACACATCTATCCTTGTTAAAATTTTTAACTTTTCTATAAAATATATGTATTACGGTATGCACTGTATTGCATAATGATAAATTTCAAATCAACTACAAAAATTTCTATGGAAGATTATGTTCTTATACAAGAGAAAAATTCCCATTTTTGTCCCACAGTCCATTTGTCTGGGAAAGTCAAAATTCAAAAGCAGAGTAAGAACAGAATTGCTTACCTATATGCAAAATCAAGCACCTCCAGCTGCTAAAGAACTTGTTCTTTAGGATTATTACCTGCAAGAGGAAGGTGCAGAAGAAAGAGGCCCATCAAGTTAGGATTCTAACTGTGGTGAAATCACAGGTTCTGAAATGCATTGAAATTAAACAGCTGCTTGGCAGTTTCCAAATCAAAGCAGCTAATTCTGATGACCCTTTATGCCTCTTCAGATTTAAAGGCACCCAGTGCCCACCTCTCTAGCCCTGGATTATACCATGTGGTGACTCATTATCGCATTAGGAGCTGCTAGGGTTAGATAAAACATTATTAGGAAAACAGTATACAATCTAAACATAAATTGTCTTTGTTAGGTTCAAAATAGAGAATATGTTAAATGAAATAACT